>NC_041392.1:490928709-490930866 GCF_002162155.2 Triticum dicoccoides
TCCCGATCCGTCCCGTCCAGTTTCCGAGGGGTAAAATTCCACTAAGTCCTTTATCTGTGATATTTTCAGCCATGTTCATCGCATCATAACTTCTCATCCGTAGATCCGTTTCGTGCGCATGATATATTAAATTGTTCGTCTGGATGCCCTCTTCATTTCATTCCATTGCACCATGCTTGTTTGAGTCCATCTTGATGCCCTAATTGCTGTTGCAAGAGTGCTATATAATGTCAGGTGTTGTATCTTATCCGTTTATGAGCATTTGTCATTTTTGCCATGATTATTGTGTGTTGTATATGGCTATGAGCTCTACATGTGTTTTTATATGCCATGCCATCTTTAAAGGGGTGTATGCCATGTATTTTTGTGATCAATGTGGTGACTAGCACAAGCATGCAAAGTAGCTCTCGTGATGTTGCTAATTTCAGGGACTTAGAATTTCACTAAGTCTTTTCCCTGATGTTATTTTTATGCCATGTATTCATGTTGCTACAGAGTGATCCATGCCTCTTTTGAGCATATTCAGTAAGGATGATTTTGAGATATTGTTATGCTCTATCCATCCATGCCTTTTTTGCATTTATGGAGTACCCTAGTATGACTCAATATTGCTCTATTTTTGCTATAAAATGTTCCTGGCAGATTGTTTACGCGTTAATCAATTTTGCCATGGTTGTTGTAGTTCATCCATGCATGCTATGAGATTGTTCTTGCCATGGATAGCTTATTGATCATGTCTTCTTGCTGGTAGTATACTTAGCTTGTCATGCAATGCCTTGTGGTGAGTGCATCAAGCTCACAAACATGCCTTCGTAACTCTGTTTATGCCATGTCCAGTTTTCTGCTATGTCTGAATCTGTTAACGAAACATGCTATGTTTACATGGGTGCCATCATATCTTCTGATCCTTTCTGGCTTATGGTCAGTAAGGGACTTTTGTTATATGCTTTGAGTAGTTTCATGCCATGCCTTGCTTTGCCATGATATGTTCCTGTAGCATGTTGTTATCTTGCTCTAAACATTGCTTCCTGATGTTAAATCCTGACATGTTATTTTCACTAAGTCTGTGAACCTGATATCTTTTGCAAATTTGCCATGCTTGTTTGAACCTGCTATTGTGTGATTTAGCCGTAGCTCAGTGTTCATCTTTTGTCAAGCATCTTGAGTGGATCACTGCCATGTGCTTTGTTGCTATGTTAGAGTGCAGTAGCTTATTTTCTTGGTGCATTTTAGATGGCATCGTGTTGTTAATCGCAGAATAGTGCCATTATTGTTTTGCTTGCCATTTCCAAACCGTGCATCCGATTCCGGTGATCTTTATATCGATTTCGACCGAAATCATCTCATCTTTCCAGCGGAACTCTTCATTTGCCAAGTTGATGCCTGGTTCAATCTTTTTCTTCCAGAGCACGCATATGCATTGCATATCACATCCCGCATATCATGCCATGTTTTGCATCATGTTGCTTGCGCATTGCACCGTGGTTGATGGTTGTTCCCTTTGCTTGTGTTCTTGCTTTGGGTAGAGCCGGGAGACGAGTTCATGTTCGAGGTACCCGTTGAGTACATTTTCGAGGATCAAGCTTTCGTCTTCTCGGAGAACTTTGCCGGCAAGATGACCATACCCTCGAAATCACTTCTATCTTTGCTTGCTAGTTGCTCGCTCTTTTGCTATGCTGCGATACCTACCACTTGCTATATCATGCCTCCCATATTGCCATGTCAAGCCTCTAACCCACCTTTCCTAGCAAACCGTTGTTTGGCTATGTTACTGCTTTGCTCAGCCCCTCTTATAGCGTTGCTAGTTGCAAGTGAAGATGGAGTTTGTTCCTTGTTGGAACATGGATATTTGTTGGGATATAACAATATATCTTATTTAATTAATGCATATATATACTTGGTAAAGGGTGGAAGGCTCGGCCTTATGCCTGGTGTTTTGTTCCACTCTTGCCGCCCTAGTTTCCGTCATACCGGTGTTATGTTCCTTGATTTTGCGTTCCTTACACGGTTGGGTGTTATGGGGACCCCTTGACAGTTCGCTTTGAATAAAACTCCTCCAGCAAGGTCCAACCTTGGTTTTACATTTTCCTAACAACCTATTACCCTTCCCTTGGGTCGGCCAACCCAAGGGTCATCTTTATTTTAACCCCCCCCCCC
>NC_041392.1:490931077-490936268 GCF_002162155.2 Triticum dicoccoides
TTGGGGAAACTCGAGGGCTGGTTTTACTCATAGCTTGACCTATCCGGTGTTGCCCTAAGAACGAGATATGTGCAGCTCCTATCGGGATGTCGGCGCATCGGGCGGCTTTGCTGGTCTTGTTTTACCATTGTCGAAATGTCTTGTAACCGGGATTCCGGGTCTGATCGGGTCTTCCTGAGAGAAGGAATATCCTTCGTTGACCGTGGGAGCTTGTGATGGGCTAAGTTGGGACACCCCTGCAGGGTTTTGAACTTTCGAAAGTCGTGCCCGCGGTTATGGGCAGATGGGAATTTGTTAATGTCCGGTTGTAGAAAACTTGACACTTAACTTATTTAAAATGCAACAACCGCGTGTGTAGCCGTGATGGTCTCTTCTCGGCGGGGTCCGGGAAGTGAACACGGTGTTGGAGTTATGCTTGAACGTAAGTAGTTTCAGGATCACTTCTTGATCACTTCTAGTTCACGACCGTGCTTTGCTTCTCTTCTCGCTCTCATTTGCATAAGTTAGCCACCATATATGCTAGTGCTTGCTGCAGCTCCACCTCAATCCCTTTTCCTACCCATAAGCTTAAATAGTCTTGATCACGAGGGTGTGAGATTGCCGAGTCCCTGTGACTCACAAATTACTTCCAAAACCAGATGGAGGTGCTGATGATACCATTCCAGGAGATGCAACTGAACTCAAGTGGGAGTTCGATGAGGACTCCGGACGTTACTACGTTTCCTTTCCAGAGGATCAGTAGTGGAGCCCAGTTGGGGCGATCGGGGATCTTATGCATTTGGGTTGTCTTTATTTTGGTTTCGTAGTCGGACCTTGATTGTATCTGGTTGATGTAATGCTATATTCATGTATTGTGTGAAGTGGTGATTGTAAGCCAACTCTTTATCCCTTTCTTATTCAGTACATGGGATGTGTAAAGATTACCCCTCTTGTGACATGCCTACAATGCGGTTATGCCTCTAAGTCGTGCTCCGACACATGGGAGATATAGACGCATCGTGGGTGTTACAAGTTGGTATCAGAGCCTTCCCCGACTTAGGAGCCCCCTGCTTGATCGAATCGCTGGCGTTGTTGAGTCTATAAATATGTTTTGAGTCTTTTAGGAATATATATATTGGAGAGTAGGATTCTTTTTACTCCTCAGTCCCTTCGTCGCTCTAGTGAGGCTTCCTGACGTAGAGTTTTGACTCTTCTCTTCTAAAAGTTTCACTAAATTTTTTTAGGATCACGTGGGTATCTTGGAATCGTTCTGATGGTTTTGTGACAAGAACATTGTTCTTGGTGCCTCCTGACATTTAGGGGTTGTGGCAGTGTCCCGGGGAGTTGAGCCCTGAGGTGTTGTCGTCACAATTTTATCGTTGCAGTTCTGAAATACCTGAGTTTCGCCGACATCGAAAATATCTTTTATGCAGTTGTTGGTGAGATAACCTCGACGCCACCCAGTACTGGGGCGGGAGTTCGGGAGTATTGCCATAACTCGTATAACGGATGCTTTTTAAAGGTTGAGGTAAATGATTTCCGAAGGTTTCTTGGTTATGTGTTGAAGGATGGATACAAGTGGATGTAGGATTTGTTACTTTTGGGTGAGATATTATGCTTCCCCTATATCCCCAACACCTGATTGCATAACCGGAAAGTTTCGGGAGTTTATAAGTGGGAATTCAAGTAGCTCCTAGGATATCTTTCCGACAGATGCATGATATGAGATTGGGGTTTGACGTCTAGTGGTCCGCCTATCCACGGTTGGTTTTACAGTGGTCTCGTTGTGTCTTAAAGAGTCCTTGGCTATGCTGACTCGGGGACGCTTCGTATGTCATGTGCACTGCCTTGTACATGATGGTGTTGTACGATCGAGCCCGTGTGGGCCCCACCACGAAAACTTCAGACGAAATCTCTATCATATGTTTGTTCCGGCTTATTCTGCAAGCCAATCCTTTGTTTTGTTTTTGAGTTGTGGTATTCGAGTTGCTTCAATGTCAAGTGTTGATTCCATGCCTTTTCCTAAGCGGTGTTCTCATATTCCTATGTGAATACTAATCCTTCTCGTTTATTGAGATTGTCATGTCAATTCTTTTCAACCGGCGTGTTTCTCTTTAAGTAGACCCGTTCATTTCAACATCCGCAAGATCAACTCAAAGTCTTCTCAATGGTGTTTGTTTCATCCGTCCTAAGTTGTCTTTGTTTTCCCGCCCTCCCACCCTTTTTCTTCAAGGACTCATATATCTTAATCAAGTATCCATTTTATTCATGTGAAGTCTCTCCATTCTTTTCCATCAATGTTCTTATCCGGTGATTCTCAGGAAGATGCTAAGGAAGCTTCAATTTCGTCATTCTTCATTCTTTTCATCTCCGGTGGTTTCAATTCAAGCTTTTGGTGTTGATCATTCCTTTCCTTATTTCAAATATCTTCTCATGTCAGGTGCACCTTGTTACCATTCACCTCGCACTACTCATTTGTTCCGGAGTGCTGAAGATATCTTAGAAGATTCACGATTACATTCTCGATCCGTTCAAGTTCTTTTGAGATTGTTATCTCTTTCAAGTCATTTAATTCAACCGGCGCAATCTATCTTTTAAATCATCAATGGTGTTTCTCTTGAGTGGGCCCTAACCCACAGGTCTTTTCCCAGGATCTTACCTGACTCTTCTAATCTTCCCGGTGTTACTCTCAAATTCCTTTCCAAGTTTGACGTAATAATGAGTTATCATCAGTCAGTTGGTTTCTTCAAGATATTTCTAATTCTTATCACCATTGGCTCAACCTTTCTATTCTTCATTCCGGAGTGCCTCAACAATTCATGGTGGTGTTTCTCGTCGTCATTCTTGGATTTTTGAAGACCGAAGAAGAGTTTTTCCTCCAAATCTTATCCGTTCTTTCAAAGATTCATGGTTCTAGCTTCATGCCATCCTCTCAAAATTGTTTTGATTGTGAGAATTCTTTTCACCCATCCGAAGCAATTCAAGAGTCTTTTCAGTTTGTTTCTCCGGAGCCCATCATTTCGGTATTATTCATTCCAGCTTTCAGCTCTCATTCTCCAAATCTTACCGGTGCATCATCCAAGTATTCTCTAGTCAGCTCGGGATCTCTTCGTTTCACTTGTATCTAAATTCTCTCAAGTATCTTCATTCATTTTCCAATTCTTCCCGGTGAATTGTGCTTTTGCTACTTTTCTTGTTCAATTCTTATGGTGGTTCGTTCAAGAATTCTCTTCCGTTGCTATTGTATTAATTCATTCGTTGTTCCCAAATCCTACCGGTGGTTCGTTGAAGACTTTCTCAAGTTGGCGCTATATCTATCTTAATCCTGCCTACGTGAATAAGTAGTATGCCAAATCCGTTGCTCGTCATCAATATAAATTGGTGAAGGATAAGCATAATGTAATTCTTATTCTTGTTTCATCCAAGTGATCAATTCCTTATTCCGGAGGTTCATCAAATTCTTGATTTCTTTTGTTCATCTTTCTTTTCCCGGAGTTCCAAGTTTTCCGCAATTTATCGTCGTGAAGATCCATCTAAATCATCGCAAGGCTTCACCTTGTGTTTTCAACTTCTCTTTCCTTTTGTTCGATCATCCTTTTATTACCGGAGTTCTCACGAAGGCTCTACATGATGGTTCATCAAGCATTTAATTCCTTCTCGAAGTGTTCATTGAGATTCTTTTCAGAGGATTTCAAGTATTCCCCATCTTGCAATACGGAGTGCAATTTGTTCTCCCTTATCTTTTGAGGTGGTAATATATCATTCTTCATTCACAAGAATGAGATATTTAAACCCATCAATCTCTTCATTGAAGTTATCTTGGGTTATATTTCACCTAAAGCCTTCCCTAAGGATTTTGCTATTTATGCTGCTTATAAATGATCCAAGTTCTCTTATCACCTCGATGGAAGAAGCCTTATATCTTTTCTAGCTCTCAATCCAAATCCTTTGTTTCCGTTATCAGCAAGTTGTCACCTCATAATTTTGAGATGTCTTCTATAAGTCCATAACAAGCTTATTCTTTTCGTTGTTGGTTTTCCAACAACTCCGTTCTAGCATTTGTTGTAAGCGCGCTCTCTCAAGATCTTGTTTCCTTTGTTCATTCCATTCCATTCTTACTTTTGTTCCGGAGGCTTTGTGATGTTGCTCTTTTCAGTCATCATCTCGAATTGTGAAGATCATGATCTTTTCATGCTTATCCTTTTAACGGAGTGTGTGCCCGCTGCTCAAGTTCTTTTCATCTTATAAAGTTTCTTATCACTTTTCAACCGGAGTGCTGCCCGAATTTGTTCTTCCTTGTTCCTTTTTCCTAACGGAGTGTTTTCAACTTCGTTCATCTCCGTTGTATTCTTTTCTTGACATGGTTTAACCTTTCAAGGTTCTTTGGTTTGACTTGTTTGTCAAAGAAGCAACTTAGTTTTAACTCTTATCTTCCTCTTCCTTTTCTCTCTGGTGCCATTCTAGATCTCAGGACGAGATCCTCTCGTAGTGGTGGAGTGTTGTAACGCCCCAAGACCGTTGCGCCAGGTGTCTTCCAGTTATTTGCTTGCGTGTCATGCATTTCATATCATGTCATCACGTGCATCGCATTTGCATACATGTTCGTCTCATGCATCCGAGCATTTTCCCCGTTGTCCGTTTTGCAATCCGGCGCTCCTATGTCCTCCGGCGCCTCCTTTTGCCTCTTTTCATGTGCAGGTGTTAACCGTTCTCGGATTGGACCAAGATTTGCCAAGCGGCCTTGGTATACCACTAGTAGACCGCCTGTCAAGTTTCATGCCATTTGGAGTCCGTTTGATACCCCAACGGTTAACCGGGGAACCGTAAAGGTCTCGTGTGTGTTGCAGCCCAACACCCCTCCAAAGTGGCCCAAAACGCATCCAAACCCACTCCATCCTCTCGGTCGTTCGATCACGATCGCGTGGCCGAAAACCGCACCTCATTTGGACTCTCCTAGCTCCCTCTACCTATATATATGTCCTCTCCCCCGAAAATTCGAGGATGAACCCTAACCTTCTTCCTCTCCGCGCCGCCGAACAAAAACCTCACCGGCGGACATGACCGCGCCCTAAGCCGCCGCCCCCGTGCCAATCTGGAGCAGCCACGTGGCGTTCGCCGCCTCCCGCCGCTACCGGCCCGCGGGGCCCGTTCCCCGCCGTCGCGCGCCCGAGTGCACCGCCCGCCCAGCTTGCGGCTCCCCACGCCCCGTGCC
>NC_041392.1:490936623-490945328 GCF_002162155.2 Triticum dicoccoides
CCCCCAGATCTCCTCGTCCCGATCCGTCCCGTCCAGTTTCCAAGGGGTAAAATTCCACTAAGTCCTTTATCTGTGATATTTTTAGCCATGTTCATCGCATCATAACTTCTCATCCGTAGATCCGTTTCGTGCGCATGATATATTAAATTGTTTGTCTGGATGCCCTCTTCATTTCATTCCATTGCACCATGCTTGTTTGAGTCCATCTTGATGCCCTAATTGCTGTTGCAAGAGTGCTATATAATGTTAGGTGTTGTATCTTATCCGTTTATGAGCATTTGTCATTTTTTCCATGATTATTGTGTGTTGTATATGGCTATGAGCTCTACATGTGTTTTTATATGCCATGCCATCTTTAAAGGGGTGTATGCCATGTATTTTTGTGATCAATGTGGTGACTAGCACAAGCATGCAAAGTAGCTCTCGTGATGTTGCTGATTTCAGGGACTTAGAATTTCACTAAGTCTTTTCCCTGATGTTATTTTTATGCCATGTATTCATGTTGCTACAGAGTGATCCATGCCTCTTTTAAGCATATTCAGTAAGGATGATTTTGAGATATTGTTATGCTCTATCCATCCATGCCTTTTTTGCATTTATGGAGTACCCTAGTATGACTCAATCTTGCTCTATTTTTGCTATAAAATGTTCCTGGCAGATTGTTTACGCGTTAATCAATTTTGCCACGGTTGTTGTAGTTCATCCATGCATGCTATGAGATTATTCTTGCCATGGATAGCTTATTGATCATGTCTTCTTGCTGGTAGTATACTTAGCTTGTCATGCAATGCCTTGTGGTGAGTGCATCAAGCTCACAAACATGCCTTCGTAACTCTGTTTATGCCATGTCCAGTTTTCTGCTATGTCTAAATCTATTAACGAAACATGCTATGTTTACATGGGTGCCATCATATCTTCTGATCCTTTCTAGCTTATGGTCAGTAAGGTACTTTTGTTATATGCTTTGAGTAGTTTCATGCCATGCCTTGCTTTGCCATGATATGTTCCTGTAGCATGTTGTTATCTTGCTCTAAACATTGCTTCCTGATGTTAAATCCTGACATGTTATTTTCACTAAGTCTGTGAACCTGGTATCTTTTGCACTTTTGCCATGCTTGTTTGAACCTACTATTGTGTGATTTAGCCGTAGCTCAGTGTTCATCTTTTGTCAAGCATCTTGAGTGGATCACTGCCATGTGCTTTGTTGCTATGTTAGAGTGCAGTAGCTTATTTTCTTGGTGCATTTTAGATGGCATCGTGTTGTTAATCGCAGAATAGTGTCATTATTGTTTTGCTTGCCATTTCCAAACCGTGCATCCGATTCCGGTGATCTTTATATCGATTTCGACCGAAATCATCTCATCTTTCCAGTGGCACTCTTGGTTTTCCAAGTTGATGCCTGGTTCAATCTTTTTCTTCCAGAGCACGCATATGCATTGCATATCACATCCCGCATATCATGCCATGTTTTGCATCATGTTGCTTGCGCATTGCACCGTGGTTGATGGTTGTTCCCTTTGCTTGTGTTCTTGCTTTGGGTAGAGCCGGGAGACGAGTTCATGTTCGAGGTACCCGTTGAGTACATTTTCGAGGATCAAGCTTTCGTCTTCTCGGAGAACTTTGCCGGCAAGATGACCATACCCTCGAAATCACTTCTATCTTTGCTTGCTAGTTGCTCGCTCTTTTGCTACGCTGCGATACCTACCACTTGCTATATCATGCCTCCCATATTGCCATGTCAAGCCTCTAACCCACATTTCCTAGCAAACCGTTGTTTGGCTATGTTACTGCTTTGCTCAGCCCCTCTTATAGCGTTGCTAGTTGCAGGTGAAGATGGAGTTTGTTCCTTGTTGGAACATGGATATTTGTTGGGATATAACAATATATATTATTTAATTAATGCATATATATACTTGGTAAAGGGTGGAAGGCTCGGCCTTATGCTTGGTGTTTTGTTCCACTCTTGCCGCCCTAGTTTCCGTCATACCAGTGTTATGTTCCTTGATTTTGCGTTCCTTACACGGTTGGGTGTTATGGGGACCCCTTGACAGTTTGCTTTGAATAAAACTCCTCCAGCAAGGCCCAACCTTGGTTTTACATTTGCCTAACAACCTATTACCCTTCCCTTGGGTCGGCCAACCCAAGGGTCATCTTTATTTTAACCCCCCGGGGGCCAGTGCTTGTCTAAGTGTTGGTCCGAACCGGGCAGCCTGCGGGGCCACCTTGGGGAAACTCGAGGGCTGGTTTTACTCGTAGCTTGACCTATCCGGTGTTGCCCTGAGAACGAGATATGCGCAGCTCCTATCGGGATGTCGGCGCATCAGGCGGCTTTGATGGTCTTGTTTTACCATTGTCCAAATGTCTTGTAACCAGGATTCCGAGTCTGATCGGGTCTTCCTGGGAAAAGGAATATCCTTCGTTGACCGTGAGAGCTTGTGATGGGCTAAGTTGGGACACCCCTGCAGGGTTTTGAACTTTCGAAAGTCGTGCCCGTGGTTATGGGCAGATGGGAATTTGTTAATGTCCGGTTGTAGAAAACTTGACACTTAACTTATTTAAAATGCAACAACCGCGTGTGTAGCCGTGATGGTCTCTTCTCGGCGGGGTCCGGGAAGTGAACATGGTGTTGGAGTTATGCTTGAGCGTAAGTAGTTTCAGGATCACTTCTTGATCACTTCTAGTTCACGAGCGTGCTTTGCTTCTCTTCTCGCTCTCATTTGCGTAAGTTAGCCACCATATATGCTAGTGCTTGCTGCAGCTCCACCTCAATCCCTTTTACTACCCATAAGCTTAAATAGTCTTGATCACGAGGGTGTGAGATTGCTGAGTCCTCGTGACTCACAGATTACTTCCAAATCTAGATGTAGGTGTCGATGATACCATTCCAGGAGATGCGACTGAACTCAAGTGGGAGTTCGATGAGGACTTGGGACGTTACTACGTTTCCTTTCCAGACGATCAGTAGTGGAGCCTAGTTGGGGCGGTCGGGGATCTTATGCATTTGGGGTTGTCTTTATTTTGGTTCCGTAGTCGGACCTTGATTGTATCTGGTTGATGTAATGCTATATTCATGTATTGTGTGAAGTGGCGATTGTAAGCCAACTCTTTATCCTTTCTTATTCAGTACATGGGATGTGTAAAGATTACCCCTCTTGCGACATGCCTACAATGCGGTTATGCCTCTAAGTCGTGCTCCGACATGTGGGAGATATAGCCGCATCGTGGGTGTTACAAAAGAACTCCAGGAAGTTGCGGAAGAAACGACTCGCGGGGAGGCCGAACCCGCGCTTGAAGTGCGGGTAGAACACCACGCGCTCCGTCCCCTCCGGTAGGCGCACGGCAACCTTTGTCTCCCCTGGCAAGCGCCTGGTGAAGCGGAGGTATGTGATGTCCTCTGCGGTGATGGACGAGCTCATCCACGAGCCTGAAGGGAGTGCCATCGGCAAGACGAAGTGAAGGAAGGAAAGAGAAGAGTGGCGGTGGAGCTCTACTCGAAGCGGCGGGCGTCGCAACACGCGGCGGTCGCAAGAAGCAAAGGGAGGATGAAGGGATAAGGGAGCGTGAGCGAGAATGATTTCCGCCGCCCCCTCTCCCCAATTTATAAGCCACGGTTCGAAACGTGGGGAAGTGGGATCGTTTGCACTCGCCCCTCCCACTTCCCCACAATAAGTGCACACGTACGCATGCAATAACTGCCTCGAGAATGGCAACCGACTCGCGGACGCTGAAATAAATCCATGCGCGTGGGCCAAGGGCGCGCAGTGGCGGGCCCTAGCCCGTCGACCCGTCCAGTCACGCGCATGGCCTGTCAGGCCCCTCCGGCTCCCAGGCGCCATGTGGCACCCGCGCAGAGCCCAAAAGATTGCCTCAAGATTTGGTGGACTATTCGGTTTCACACGCGCGCCGGAATGCCGCAGTCCGGCTTTCGGAAGTCGGCACACAGTGGGTGTTGACGGACCCGGCGGTCGCAAAATTTGCCTCCTCAGGGGGAAACTGCGAAGGCCCTCCCACTTGAAGACGGCGGACCTTCACAGCTTCGGGGACTACTGTCAGGGGGATGAACCCCGGGCAGGCAACGGAACACGGATCCTTCTTGAAAACATCAAGGCCAGCAACACCCCTCAATCCGGCTCGTGCTTTGCCGGGTTGCTCAACTCGGCCAAGCCCCTCGACCCGACCGAACCCTTCAACCCGGCCCCAATGGCTCGCGCAGGACGGCCGAACCCGGCATATCAAGACTTCTCCAACAAGTCAGCTCCCCCTTTGGCGTATTCCTCAACCCGGCCACGGGTCAGCTCCCGTCCCATCCCAGCCGTACGATGGGATGAGTCTCCATTCAAGGGTGAGCAAAGGCAAAGTGCCCCGCCAACGCCTCTGGTCAGCCGGGGCATGGCAACAGTGCCCCACCTACCTGCTGACCAGGGCTAGCGTGACTACAGTGCACCCGTCGTCACTACTGACGCCAGCAAGCGCTGACCTAATGGTGTGCCACTGTAGCAGACTCAACCCGGCCACTCCGCATGGGACCTGCACCCGGAGAAGCCGGCGAGCTCTGACCCCCAGCGGGTCCCAGCACTGGCTTCCCGGACGATGACAACCCGGCCCCACCCTAGGAGCCCTCACGCATACGGGCGATCACATAACAAAACATAGAATTAGACTAGCCACACACTAGGAGAGGGATCAGCCTAAGCCTTGGCCTGCCTTCCTTCTTCCCCCATACAGCTCTAGGAGCAACTCTGTACTGTTACAAACAAACTACACTCGGTAGGACTAGGGGCGTTATCTCTCCGGAGAGCTCTGAACCTGGGTATGTCTTGCGTCCCATGCTCGCTCATGCCGACCTCGCCTCTGGAGCCCACCGGTGCCCTTGAGCCTCCTCCTCTCTTTAGCCATCCTTTGGCATCTGCCGTACGCCCACCACGACACATTCATTTTCCCGCAGTTCAGTACTTTGCATTATTTAACGGGAAATGTATCATAGGCAAGCAAGATTGTAGTACACTTTGTGCTCTAGACTTGAGCCTCATAGTCACTGCTCTCACTAGTGAGAGGAGTTATAATCTTGGAGCGATTGTTGCACACAGACTGCAACATAACGCTAATAGTGGCTATTTCTATGGTGTAATTTATGCCACGTGTCTAGCACGAGGGTTGGGTGTTTCACCTTTGCCCTTTGACCCTATCCTACCCACGCAATATTTAGACTTTGATGCTATGAAAAATCATAATATCCTTAAAGGAGATATTCATAATTTCACTTATAACTTGTTATTTAACCAAGCATCTGTTGTGCACACATATTTGCCTGCGCCTGCTCTTTTTGATTTTCACAACAAGGGAATATATTTTGTTCTTGAGAGTGAGGCCCAAGCTCACAATGTGGCGGTGGAGGCAGCACGATAGGCCGACGCATCCGCACCGAGAGCCCCCGTGAGCTACCATGCCGACTACTATCCAGGCTACTGATCGACTACTAAGCTAGGCCAAAAACCTAAGCTTGGGGGAGTACGTGTTTCTCACCGACATTACATTCATGTTCACACATCTCATTCCAGTTGTCGGTGTTTACACTTTTTCATTGTATCATCCATGCTTAATTTTATTTTCTTGCTTTCTTCTTGTGTGTTTGAAAAACCACAGAAAAACAAAAAAATACTTGTAGTCAATTTACTTTCTATGCATGCTTAGCTGTAGCACTAAAAAGAAAACACAAAAAGATTTCCTTGTTCTTCTTTTGCTTGTTGGGAGCTTTCCCGTGTAAATAGTTTTCTTGTTTTTGCTTTCCCTTTTATTAGCTTGTTCAAGAAAATTAAAAACTCCAAAAATATTTTAGTGTGTTTCTCTGAATTTCTTTTCTTTTTATTTGAGTCTCACTGAGGAGAAGACCACGATGAAAATGTTGAGTGGCACTCATTTGCATAATTTTTATCTAACAAAGAGCCCATATTACCTTGTCTTCTCCTGTTGACTAAAATGTTTGCAGATTCCAACTTGGTCCATGGCACTCTTGCACTATTATTATTTTCATTCCATTCGGTCATGCAAGTGAAAGGCAATAATGATGATATTCGATGAACTGGCCGTGGCAGAGAGAAACTGGTATGAACTCGACTTGTTCTATTTTTGTAAATGTGTTTAACCTAGTATCCATGATTCAGCCCATTATGATTAAACATGTTTGCAATGACAATTAGAGATTATAGTTTCTCATGCCATGCATAAGCAGCTGGGAGTTGATAATGATTTATCTTGGATATCAACATTGCATTAAAATGGTTGTGATGTAGTATGATGATATGGTATCCTCCTCTGAATGTTCAAGTGGCTTTACATGGCACGTGTTCATGCAGGTAGTTGAATCAAAACAACATAGCCTCTATGATATTTATGTTCATGGTGTTCATATCCTACTCATGCTAGTGCCCAATGTTACTTATGCATAATGCATGTTCATGACCGTTATTGCTCTCTAGCTCGACGCTTCTCAATCTAATTGCTAGCCTTCGCATGTACTAAGTGGGAATTCTGCTTGTACATCAAAAACCTTGAACCCAAATTTATTCCAGATGAGTCCACCATACCTACCTATATGCGGTATTACCCTGCCGTCCTAAGTAAATTTGCATGTGCCACCTCTAAAAACTTCTAATAAATATCCCTTTTGTGTGCTTGGATCGTTCATGGAACGACAGGAGGTGGTCGGTATCTTCCATGCTAAGCGAGTTATTCTCAGGTCGAGTGGTTATTCACTCGCCATCGCACGAGAAAAGGGCGGTAATAGGGATGCCCAGTCCCAAACTGCAAACAGAAAAAGCTTACAAATAATCAAACAAAAACTCCCAATGGAGTCAAACATTTACTTTTATCGCTTGGGAACCACCACTAGCGTGCTTAGCATGGAACATATGGATAACTGATGGTCGTGAAGTAAACAAGAAGGGTGCATGTCTCAAAATATCATTTACCTCTGTTTTAAAACTTGAGCTCTGGCACCTCTGCAAATCACTACTTCCCTCTACGAAGGGACTATCTATTTACTTTTATGTTGTGTCATGACCCTCTAAAATAAGCGCCAGAACCTAAGAGCACTGTTGTCATGCTTATGACTTGTGTGTAGCTAATGTTGGGTGCATCATGACTGGATCTTTTTTACCATGAATTACAATGTTTAGTCACTGCTTGAACTTTGGGGGTGTTGTGCATTTATGTTTTGCGGTCTCAGAAAGGGATAGCGAGATACCACTATTGTCATATTATATCATGGTTGTTTTGACAATGTGTTGCCATTTGAGATATCTTATTATTGCTCGCTAGCTGATTATGTCATTGATATGAGTTAATATAATTTTGAAGAGTTATTGTCAGCATGGTTAGTTATAATGTTGGCTGAAAACCTGGTTGTTGTTTAAGCTTATTTATGCAAACAAGAGCAAAAGAGTTCGTAAAAGTTTTTCTTTTTCACTTTCATTTTATCAACTGAATTTCTTGAGGACAAGCAAAGGTTTAAGCTTGGGGGAGTTCTTGTGAATCCACAACTTCAATTATAACAGCGGCACCTTTCACATGCCTCTTGTACTGCCCCTGCCAAGCAAATGGACAGTTCTTCCACTTCCATTGCATACAGTCCATACTACCAAGCATGTCCGGAAAGCCCATCTTGGCATTGATCATCAACAACCTCTCTGTATCAGTGGGGGTTGGCTCTCTGAGGTACTCAGGGACGAAAACTTCCACCACGGCCGTGCAAAAACTATACATTGAGTGGATACATGTGGACTCACTCATACGAACATACTCATCCACAAGATCACAAGGAATTCCATATGCAAGCATGCGGATAGCTGCAATGCATTTCTCGTATGAAGAGAAACCAAGCTTGCCTAGGGCATCCTCTTTGCACTCAAAGTATGGGTCATGCGCGACCACTCCCTCGCGAATACGATTGAACACATGTCTTCTCATTCAGAATTGGCAATGAAATTGATGTGGCCTGAAGAGTGCACCATCCTTAAAGTAATCGAGATAGAGAAGGGTGTGGCCTTTCTCCCTATTACGGTTCAAGGCCAGAGCATGGCCAGGGATTGATCCCCTGAACCGAGGCTGCTTCCTAGTAATGTGTTCATGTATGACCAATGCAGCCACCAGCTCTTTATCATCCGAGGATGAGTCATCTGATGAGCAAATGAAGTTGTGAAAGAAAAACTCATGACTGCTATCCATTGTACCTTGTGAGAAAATCGTTGAATGCCTTGCGGTCGTGTTGGAGGCGTGGCTAGATAGTGCACGTCTTGCTCCCCTCACAGGCAGCAAAGCAAGGTTTTGGGGGTCAGTGGTCCTAGTGGGCGCCCTGTGGCAACGAACGGCCGGCCGGAAGAGATTGGGGACGACGGGCGACGCCAGCGGCCATAGTTTCTCTCCCACCGGCAACAAGGAGAGAGCCGGCAAAATGCTTTCCGAAATGCCGGTGCGGAGACAGCTATGGCATGGCGTGGTGGTGGTTGGAACAACTCCTATGGAAGATGATGCGGCCGGGAAGGGTGGTGGTGGTGGCAATGTCGTGGGATGGAGGGAGGTAGGGGAAGAGAAAAGGAGGGTATGTTTCCCTGACGGGCGGCCCAGGGCAGGACAAGGGCATGCGCCGCTCGCATCCGCGCGTGTCATTTCGGCCGCAAGCTCGGCCCAAAGTTGGGTCGAGAACGGGT
>NC_041392.1:490957260-490984869 GCF_002162155.2 Triticum dicoccoides
GAAAGTGGACAGAAAACAGACGATGGTCTTTTTGCTCCCGCGCGTTGGAGGGCCTGCTTTGTCCGTTTACCCCCAAACGGACGCGGGCGGACCATTTGGGGTCCTGCGTTGGAGTTGCCGTAAGAGCATCTACGGCGCGTCCGGGCACGTCTGCGGACAGCGCCTGGCGGCCCCTCATGTGTTGCGCCGCTCATCCACATACCTTAAATTCCGATCCTCAAATCCATGCAATCCATGCACGTCGATCATACGATACAAACTGTTTGAATTCCAAAGTTCGAAACAAAGCAAAGCAAATCATAGTTCAACAAATCGGACATGCCAAAATCAAATCAATGTCTGAGCATGACGGATGGCCTCGGATCACTAGTCGGGCGCCTACTTCAAGCGGAATGCATCGTGCTCTAGGCAGAATGTGTCATTCTCATCCTTCTCTGCCTGCATCGAGGCTGCCTCCTCCGCCTGCATCTGTGCTGTAGCCGCCCTTGCCGCCTCATACTCCCTACGGTCGTTGATCTCCCTCTTGTCTGCAAGCCACTTCTTCGCATGCTCATTCAAGAGGGTTTCGTCCGCCAACATGATCCTCGCATCTTCCGTGTCCCGTGCGAGTTGCAACCTCTCCTTCTCAAGATCTATATCGCCAAATGTCTTGGCCTTCTCAAGTTCCCATCTGATCGCTGCTTGTTGCTTCTCCAACTCGATCTTCTCCCTCTCAATTTTGAGCTTCTTCTCCGCCCTCTCCGGTCTCACTCCATCCTTTCCTTTTGCGCATCCAACATGAGCTTGTACCTCTCCTCCTAGTTCTCCCTCATAGAAAAAATGCCCATCCATGTGGACGACATTTTTGTAGCCGCGGCATCACAGGCAGCACGTGCCTTCTCCCACTTGTCCCATGACTTGGCGGTTATCCTTTGGCACGATGGCTTTTCCATTCGTCACAACAACATAGTCCTCTTCATCGTCCAACCCAATTGATTAGTCGGAGCTTAGGCCCTCATTCCTCTTCTTGCCATACTTGAGATCGGCCACAAGTTGGTTCCACTTCAGCTTGCAAGTCAAGATGATCCAACAATGGCTAAAAGCAAAGGGCTTCTTCTCCACCTCGTGATACATAATGGTTGCCACCGTCTAGCAAACAACATATGTGTGAGCACGAGAATGCAAACACAAGAAGCATATGCAAATGACGACAAGATGAAGCAATTGAGCTTACGTGAGTTTCCACTCCTTTCCCACTTTGAGGGTGTTTGGTCACTTGTGAGCAATAGCCGACGTACTTGTTCACTTCCCCTTGAATGATCCCCCAACGATGTTGGAGAGATGCCACATTGTGGGTGGTCACAATAGGATGTGGCTCCGCATACTCCTTTTGTTCGTGATACTCCTTCCAAATCTTTGCCAAATACATGGTCCCCTTTTGCGCGCTGCCGCATATTGGATCCATGGTTGTGGCCAACCAAGCTTTGACCAACAAGATGTCCTCAAATCTTGACAATGTCGGACCTCTTGCCTCCGGCGTCTTGGTCTTCTGCTTCATCTTGCTCGGATTGGGATCGGATGTTGTCCCAACTTCGAATGCGGTGGTGACCTCCAATTCATACTCCATTTTGGTCAAATCTTCATTGTCATTGATCATGTTCGACAAGAATGACTCCTACATAATTATGGTTCGCAAGCATTCATCATGTGCGAAATGAACTAGTGATCTATGCAAAAATATGATCGGACAGGAGCAAAGAAAACACACTGACTCTTGTTCGGCCATTTCGTCGAACATGTCGAGGGCAGCCCGGGCACTACCGATGCCCATGCTCATCCGCGCCCGAACGAGCTACGACGGGTAACATGCGTCAACCGCCGGCATCTGCGTGGGCAGAAAGCTCTCCGGGATGGCCCAATCGGCGTCGAATCCTCCTCTGTCCCAACGGCATCAGACGGTGTAATCCTCATCCGTGCTCGGATGGAAGGGGTGTGGGGATCTAGGCACGGCGGAAGAGACAGCTGTTCCACCATGTCCGAACCTCCCTGCGACGCCATCGCCTCTTCCCTTTCTCGTTGCGGGCGTCACCGTAACTTCCACGTGACGTTCTCCGCCTTGCAAGTTTTAGCCAATGAAGGGACCCCGCCGAGGGACAAGGCGGACTGCATCTCCATCGCGGCGGTCTGGGTCAGGCTGGATGACATCTCCAGCGGTGGATCGGGACCGGTGGTGAGGATTGGGAGCAAGGGTGGAGGACGGCGAGGCTCCGGGCGTGGGAAATGTTGGAGGGCGGCAAGAGGAGGAGGAAGTGTTTGGTGGATTTGGCCCCATATTTGGGCTGGATATGAGGAGTGCCGGTCAGCCAGGGCGTTTGAGGCCCGTTTAAGGAGCCCGATTGAGTCGAAAAATCATGACCGGACATTGACGGGTGGCCCACCCGGGCGTATGAAGCGGGTTTGAGGCGCCCAGCTGTAGATTCTCTAAGACATGTGTCTTTGGTCAACATGACGATTCTATTAAGCACTTATTTTTTAGTCTAATAAGTTTACTCGTGCAGTATATGGACCATGATTCAAGTAGCTTAAATATTTACGTACGCGCGAAAAAAATCTTCAAATTATTACCCCCATGTAATGCACTTAATACCCGTGAAAAAAAGCTTCAAATTACTACCCCCATGTAATGCACTTAATATTTTCGGCAATTGGTTGTGGGCATAGACAAACTATTTTCTTCACATATTCTTGTGGGGTGGCTGCCTTATGTTCGACATTGTGACTTATCAGAAATGATGTGATTTTTAACAATAAATATGTTTCATCTTTTGTCCAGATTATTCATCCATGTACATGATGGCTCCGTACTTGAGGTATCATGTAGAGTCCAGAGCATAGAGACCTTTTTATGATGGTGTCTACCTGGCTGGAGCATACAGTTAGGAAAGTTTTCTCCCTTCATGGATGATGGTGTAATCTCCGGATAGGATTTACCCCACCTTAGTCTGGACTTTTGTACTATTGCTGCAAGACGATCTTTTATTCTCGGTTGTGTTGGGCGTGTTGGCTATGTGCATGGTGCTATGCAGATGTTGTGCATTCTTTCAAAACTATTTGTATCATCTTGATATATCAACTGGATGAAATGTGTTTTATCCAAAAAAAACATATAATCATTCGCGGTTGAGGTTCATCATGCAACTAAATAAAAAGTTTGTTCATGAAAATTAGTGGGTTACATACTAAAAAATATTTGTCAATTCTTCTATTTTTTGGTTTACATACTCTACATCAACTAGATATTTACACCCATATTAAATCCAAACTTAATAATTAAGCTTCACAATTCATGCAGATTACAAATTTAAAGTTTACAATTTAAATTATTCAAATTCCAACACACAAAAGGGTCTAAAATGAGGTAATAATCCAAATGAAAGCACAACAATCAAGTGCTACGAAGTGCTCTCAAGTGATCAATGAGATCAGCTTGAAACGGGGTATGAACTTCTCGGTTCTCGATCATGGCAATGGCCATCTCAGAATCATCATCTTCTTCTTCCGCCTCCTTCGATGAAGTGTCGTTGAAGAACATATCCTTAACCTCTTCATCTACTAAATGCAATATTCCATGTTAAATTTGCTTGCAATAACAGTAAACAACAATGAAAAAGGCAAAAAATAAATCACCTAGGCATTTTGTCATACACGTTGCGGGCGGAGGAGGGGAGAGACTCTGCAGGCGGCATTGTGGCGACGCCGAGGCTGAGGGGTGGCCTGTAGGCTTCAAGGAGCTCAATTCTTCTCAAAGTCGTGCTTGCCCGTCGCCGACCAAGCACGTCGTGGCGGCAGAACACCGACTTTCAGAAGATCACTAGCATGGCCGGGGTTCCGCGCCATTTAGCTCCTTCCATGGGTGTTCTACATGATCATGGTTGTCCACAAGTTTCATTTATGAAGAAACAAAGTTTGACGTGGCCCTATTCGTCCACATGCTCGCGACGGCGGCGGGGAAGATATACAACGATTATGACAGTAGTGTCAGCCGGCGAGCGAATCAACCATTGGCCGGGAGGGGGAGGAAAGCGGCAAAGGTGGAAGCTGTTTAGCGAGAAGGAGCAGCAGCCCAAGGAGGTATCCTTTTTTGAGCACGCCATTCGACCGCTCAAAATTGAAAGCTGGCGGGGGATTCTCCTAAAAAATCAAGCTTGCGGGCAATATATTTCAACAATCATTTCTACCCCACTGAGATCAGAGACCACCCGCTCGAAAGGAAATCAAGTGAAAGCAAAAGAATAAATAAATCAAACAACCGGTCATCATCTGCTTAGCCCCTAGTTTCGGTTCTTGTGAACTCGTGAGCATGTCCTTTTCATCGAACTCTTTCGCTAACACAACTCGTGAGCCGTCTAAAGCATTTCGTTGAATACATACGTATGCACGCAGCTCGTTCACCTGTTCTTGTTCCGTTCATTCACCTGTTCCCGTGAATCCTGCACCGGCAAAGTACGAAGGCTTTTCGGGCAATACTCTAATGATATCTCTCCAGCGGTAACCAGCCCAGCATTCCTTGGAATCTCTGGGGCCCTGTGATTTTCTTTACGCGATCAACCAACCAATCTGGTTATCTCGGACGCTATTGAACTCGTGAGCGTGTCCTTTTACACCGTCCATGTCCTGCAACCATTCTCAAAGACATGTGTGCGTGTCAGTAACTGTCCGTCTTTTTCCCGGGACAAAATCATGTGGCGCATGTCTTAGCTGAAGATGCCAAGCCGTATCTTGTTTGATCCCGACTGCAAATCGTTTTCACGGTTACAAAAGGCTCTGGACGCCTGGACCACTTGTCGTGTCAGCGCACTCTCGTGATCGCCCTTCCTGGTTCCCGGATCGAGAAGCTTCACGGCTTCACTTTGCAGGTTTGTGATGTACTGGTGTCTTGGTAAAGAAATTTCACGGAAAATAATTACGCGGCCCAGCTGAGGTGCGGGGACCAGATCATTTGAAGCAGATAAGAGGGGATAAAAAAGGATTGGAGGTGCGGGGAATCGAACCCCGTGCCTCTCGCATGCGAAGCGAGCGCTCTACCATATGAGCTACACCCCCTTTGTGTCAGATCATTTGTTCACTTCTTAATAACTGTTAATATTATCAGGTTTGCCACCAACACTTCTTAGCATTAGCAATTCCACATCTCTATCTGAGCGTGTTAAGAGCATGACACTGAGGGTGAAAGTGGTTAACCTAATTTCCAACACGATCAGACGGTGAAGGATTTGACATCCAAACACAATCAGTTTCAAATCAGAGTCTGCATGTAAGGATGTGGAATTGCTAATATTCGGCAGTGTATTAATCATCTTTCTTATATCCATTATTAATGTACAATGTCTAAATCTGACATAATTCAACATATCCATCATTTAAATCTTCTATCCTACCTTTGAATACAAAAGATAAATAAACGTAAAACAGGATACAGTTCCAGCACTATCCAACCCAATACACAACAGTTTCACCCCTACAACCATCCAACCAAATCCGTTCAAAAAAAAACTATCAAACCAAAATACATAGCAGTTTCACCCCTACAACTATCCAAACAAATATTACCTCTGTCCTAAGATTCTTGTCTTAGATTTGTTTTAAATGTGGATGTATCTAACACTAAAACGTGACTAGATACATTCGTATTTAGATAAATCTAAGACAAGAATTTTGGGACTGAGGGAGTATACAACAGTTTCAACCCCATACCATTGATATCATCATTCTGCCCAATTCCCGGCAACACAAACACAAGCCGGAATACAGTACTCAAATAAGTAAGCCAAACTTAAGAATCAATTGTTGTACAATGAGAACAGTAGAACGATATCTTCTTGTTTGAACATCATCATCAGACAAGTAAAACGTCCCATGCGACGACCACACCCGATATTTACAGCCATCTGAATCAAGTCAGCTCCCATTACAACACAAAAGGATGATAAACCACACCCTCACCTCGTCCCGTTTTACATTCCCTTCACTTTCCCAAGAATCAAGGATCGACAGCCAGCAGCCGAAGCAATTAGTTCGCACCAAAAAAGGAAACAACACATCCCTCGAAGGCATCATTACTTATTCCATGCCGCCTTGGTCAGTATAACATCTAATTCTACATTGTAGGTCTTCTTCGTGGCATTTGTACAGATCAGGCAAAAGCTCATGTCATCTTTTTCGCTACAGGATGGTTATGTCTCATCGCCCCCAATTTATCTTACATTAACTTCATGCTTCATCCTTCATATGAGTGTTATGTAGTATATCACCATAAGAGGCAACCTTCAGGAGAACACAACAAAACCAAAATCATATTATCGCAATTACCAAAAAATAATCAAATACTGCACCATGACACCGGAGCAACACTATGAAGTGACCAATGCATTAAAGTTTTTCTTGAAGCATTTCCTATTTGTTGGCAGGTTTCGTATCACTAATTATGAAGATGCATAGTAATAATGTATATATTCAAAACGTTGGTACAGATGTTAGATTTCTGCTATGTTAGAGCCTGCCAATAACTAACTCACATATTTCACATTTTAACATGCAGTGTTATTACAAATCTTGGTGGGATCATGTATGAATCCTACAAACCACAAGTTTTGAACTTACCACTCTATCCAGTTGAAGAAGTGAATTTAGTTGGCCTTCATTTACAGGTTCTGGCAAGGGACGCATCTGACCCATGACACCAGGCGTCTCACTCATTCTACAGCATAGATTTATATTAAGTGAGCAAACTTCAACAAGGACAGATAGCATATTGGCATAAACTGTACAAATCATGCTCTGTCTTGCATCTCACTACTTTAATTTATGAGACGAGGACTCCTCTGATGACAAAAATAAATGACAGGAATGTCCTCAGCTAAAGATTAACATACACAAGTGGTGTCATCACTCACTCGGTTCATATTTACAGCTCCTTTGATCTGATAGCTGCCATGCAAGATCCTACATATTCTTATAAAGAAATTACTCGAACAAACTGAATTAAAGTAGATGACAAAAACCCAAACATATAAATCCTATGCATATGCCATGTGTGTGCAATTAAAGTAGCATACAGGAAATAAATGAAATACAAGAAAAATGCAACAGATAACAATGTCATACCTTTTCAAAATTGTTCGAATATTGTTATTCGTACGTAGAAAGAGATCCATGTTCTCCCCCAGCTATAGGAAATTTGGAATTTCAGACACAATTAGCACAGCTCAAGCTTTCATGTGTAGCTTTGAATTAATATGTGCTGCATGAAAATGTAAATTTTCATTTACATGTTCCATCTGTGGATGGATGCCCCTAATAAAAAGTGTCCACTGCCCAATACCCATTTGGTAAAATATGCCCAGTGATAAGAGACAAAAGGTAAATCATGCAAACCTTGAAAGTTTCAATATTTGCAGAGATCTGATTGAGTAACTGGTTATTTTCCTCCAGAAGATGCTGAGTTGCATTATCTAAAACAGGGACTGCTTGAGAACATTAACATATGAAAATTATTAGGAGAAGTAAGCGAAAATGAAATAGGTCCATGAAATCACACAAGGAAAACATTGTTTAATAGTCATCAATTCATCATATCTAGGAAGAGTTATAATCACATTTCTATTATGTAGTGCAGCAAATCACACTAGCAGACCCGGGTACACAAACTTAAGACTGCATTTAGTTCTTTAAACTCATCAGCTTCCATGTGCTCACTGGAAGTGACATTAAGCATTAAACTCCAAGTGATACAGGTATCTATGGTTTGACCACAAAAAAGGGAAGGAATTATCTCCATGTAATTAACCATAACTGACAATCTCAAGAAATTAGTCTTCAATCAACTTCAACCACAAAATAGGATTTTAAAGATGTCGGACAAAGCTTTGCGCACATTTGAAGTGAGGAAACAACATTTGGCCATTACTCAAGCATCAATAATGAAAATATTTGGGACCAACCTTCATTTGCAGCCAGGCTATTCTGACCTGGATGATGCATCGACATCGAGAAGGGGACTAAATTATTTGGAGGTGCCATCTGAAAATTAGCTAGTGAGGTAGAAACAACCATTTTCTCCTGCAGCGATGTCCAGGGAACTTCATTATCGGAAAAAACAAGATTAATACTGCTGAGACAAGCTAAAGGATCTGCGAAAGGTTCGAATCTACAACAACCAGAGTAAGTATCCAAATGAACCAATCATTAAATGAGACTACCTTCAAGTCCCTTATCCTTTTCCCTGCATAGAATTCATCAGGTTTCCTCCTCCTACTCTCCTTTCCCTGGAATGGAAATAGCACATCAACAAAATAGGAAAGGACCCCTCTGTTCTCTCTGCTTGTACACAACTACTGTGTTTGCAACAGGGGAAAGAACACTTACAGCAGTCCACCGGCATCTTAACGCGACGTCCCTGATGGTCTTAGTGGGCAGCATAGCAGCAATCTTGATGTATTTCATAATGGTGGGCTCACGAGCATACCTGGTGTTGACATTAGTACAGTATAAGTCAACCAGTGCCTGCGTGGTAGCAAAACAGCGATGAGGAGGGATTGGGGTTGAACCTGGCGAGGCCCTCCTGGAATATGGAGAGCTCATAGGGGGTCCAGTCGGAGGGTGAGCCGGTGACGAACTTGTACTTGGGCGACGCCCCCTGGAGCACGGGAGCGTTGGGGGAGGGGAGGAAGACGGGAGGGGCAGGGGGCGCGGGGGCGGGGGCGGGGGCGGAGTCGGGATTGGATTGAAAGGAGAGCATGTTATGGTGGTGGTGGTGCAAGGAGGAGGCCCCCTGGTGGAAGCCCATCCCCATGCCCATGCTGGAATCGGCGGCCATCTCCTCGAACATCGGCGACGGCGGGAGGCACAGCAAACCCTAGCTAGGAGGCTAGGAAGGCCATGGCATTTCGTAGAGGTAATGCAGCCTTAGAGGAGTAGGGAAGGCCTGCTCTGTGGGCAATGGTACCTACGGTTTGCGGGCACGAGGATACGATTCTGGAATTCCCCGGCGAGCAGCAGCCGGAGCCGGGGGCGGAGGCGGAACGGACTTCAGATGAGACGAGGAGAACACTCCTGCGGCTGCGGCTGCGGCTGTCCACGCTACTAGACTAGCACACCCTTTCGCTTCTTTTTTTAAGCATTCCCAACACTTCTTTTTTAAGCAATTTTACCGGGTGTTCGTATAATTTACGTAATTTAGAGGAAGTTGTAAGAGGTCTTTCTCAGTTCATGTAAGCATCTTCCTCAAAATCTGTTCTTTTTTCTTCTATTTTTCACTAAACAAACATACAGATGTCACATGCATGTCTATAGTATCAACATAATAATTCAAACATTTTATATCAGGCATACATACTTGATAATCATTTCAAATCCATAATTTATAAATTTGATTTGAAATTTAAATTCGAATTCAAACATAACAAATGGCCCAAATCATATATTTTTTGAAACGAGAATGGTCCAAATAATTGCAAGTAGAAATAATGTGAAGGAAGTTTATTCACCATGAATCGGCCACAAGTGGTCAACTAGATCATGGTTGTTACCCCGCAAAAAAAAACTAGATCATGGTTGTTCATGGCCCTTATTCTCATAGAGATAGTCTGACCACTATTTTCGCTTGTCATCTATGATCATATTATGCAAGATCATGCACACGGTCATGATGCGTCATAAACCCTTTTGGTATCAGAAATCACGCGCACAATCATGATGCGTCACAGATCTTTTTGGTGTCAGAATCGTGCAAGATCAGGAAAAAAATGGCAAAGTGAGCTTGTAGAACCTCAAATTGCCCTATTGGCATCCTTTCTACATGCTTCTTGACGCCTCGCAAAGTGAAAATTATTCTTACCTTAAGGGTTTGACGTTGTCTTCACAAAAATAGACCATGCCGCATATATGTCATTAGCAAGATAACAGCCCATGTTGTATTGAGGCGCATTGATTTTAAAATTCATCGACGGTGTCTCTCCAACAAAAAGCCTTGCAAACAGATGAGACATTTGCAAAACATTCAGTCCATTTGTTAGATCCTTGCAATCCAAAATATGACAGCCAAATCCAAAGGTCATATGATGCCACAACTTATAGAATTATGGCTGTATCTTTACCTTTCCCTTTGAATTGTGGATGCAGTGTTGTAGAATAATTCTTTCACTTCCAATGCATGCTTTCGGTGCTTCCAAGCATACCAGAAAGCCCTTTGATGCACCCATATGAAGTCTTGCAGTGTCCTATTCATTTGGAGCTCAAAGATATTCTTCTCTGAAAATGATAGGCTTCTCAAATTTCTTCAAACTCTTAATACAAGTGCTCTCTGCCATTTCGATCCCATCATCAGTAGAATCAGCTAGACAACCATATCCAAGCATGCCCATTGCCGCTGAAACCTTCTTCAAAGTATTGTGACCTTATTGACCAACTGCATTTCTTCTTTACACAAAGTACAAGAAATGATCTTCCATGCCATGGGCAATGCGGAAGAACAAACCCATTGACATTCAGAACCTTCTCCTAAAAGTTTTAAAACCGTACACCGGTTTCTCTCCCAAATAGTCATCCATTAGCTTGTCATGATTGGCTTGATTGTTCGACGGAGTACAAGATGCACAGGCACTGAACCTCCCCACTTCGGTTTCTTGTTTGACATCGTGCCTACATATATAGCAACCATCATTTCAAGTTCTTCATTCTCATCGAGGATGAGTCCTTGAGAAGAACTCAACGAGAGAGTTCATTTGCAATGCAAGCGATGGCGTACAATGTGAGCACACACAATCTCAACGTGAATTCTTTGGGACATCAAAAAATTGGTTGAGGAAATTTGTCGAATACCTTGGGGACGAAATTGACCTGAGACGCATCTGAGGAGCGTCTGAGTGGAGGGTATCACCGCAGGGACGCGACTGGAGTTCTGACGCCTCGTCGGGGAAGCGGACGGCTTTTTCGAGGGGCGCCAGCATGGTACAAGGAGGCGCCGAACCGGCGAGGGGGCGCGGGGCAGCAAGACAAGGTGAGCGTCCTTAATCTTCGGCGGTTGACTCCCACAAAAGTTTATGCGAAGACACTTCTTCCCATATATAGAGGGGAAGTTCGGAGAATTTATGGAATCCTGCAAAAAATTGCGCATTTAGGGAGTTGTTGGAGAGAGATATTTTTTGGCCTAACATTCCCTAAACGGTGTTTTTTACAGATACCAAAACTGTTGTGGGTCGTCCCTGTGTTTTCTAGGCGGAATAAACATCTAAAGAATGCAATATTTTGAGTTTAATTAAAGGTTTTTGATGAAAAATGGACCGAATTTAAAGAACTGAAGAGTGGTCACTAGCTCCATGGTCTTGCGGCGTCACAAGTAGAGGATGAGTAGGATGGAGAAGGCTCGTGTCAGTGCTAAAACCGACGGATCTCGGGTAGGGGGTTCCAAGCTGGTGATCTTGGCACGATGGCAACAGGAAGAATAGGGACATGGTATTTTTACTCAGGTTCGAGCACTCTCGAAGAGGTAAGACCCTACGTCCTACTCTTATTATATTGACTATGGATAGGGTACAAAGTACAATATGATCTACCTCGAGATCGTATCAATGAGTTCTAACCTCTAAACCTTGAAATTGTGTCTCTGTCGATCATTAAAGTACGCCTTGAAGTGTACGTCAAGTCTTCAGAGAACTCTATCTTGATTACGCTGAGGGCCAGGGAAGGTGTGGCCCATTCTTCAATTGTCGATGGGTCGTCGTCCCGGCCCATAAATAGTAGGTCGACATGGTGTGCATCCCCTAATCCAGGACACCGTTAGCTGGCCTACAACAATGACGATCGGGTATTGTTGGCACGTCTCACTGATGCTTGACAACCATGGACGTTGAAAGTTCATCTAGTCCATAATAATATTTTGGTGTGATAATAATATAGTTAGTGAAACTAATGGCGATTACTAAGTTTATTTCGTCATTGGTCTCTCAAGGATTATTATATGGAGATGGTTGACCCCTCCCTTAAAAAAGGAAAAAATGTAGTTTTCTGATGACTTGTGCTTTGGTTTCTTTTAAGTCATAGGACAAGTGCACTATTAAGAGGAGTCAAGGTGCTTCAATAAAAGCATGAGATCATGCAAAACATATACATTACCCATCATACATACATCACAAAGAAACTAAACTCAATACCCTCCTCCTAGGTGCCCATGGTCTACCTACCCCGTGCCCACAGGGTCCAGAAAAATCTCTGTGTACATCCCGTGCGCACATGTCTCCTGACCCCATGCCTACTAGGTCGAGTGGAAAACTTACTACACACCCAGTGTACACGGGATGTTTGACCCATGTGTTGGGGAACGTAGTAATTCAAAAAAATGCATACGGTCACACAAGATCTATCTAGCAGATGCATAGCAACGAGACGGGAGAGTGTGTCCACGTACCCTCGTAGACCGAAAGCGAAAGCGTTTAGTAACGCGGTTGATGTAGTCGAACATCTTCACGATCCAACCGATCCTTGTACCAAACGTACGGCACCTCTGTGTTCAGCACATGTTTAGCACGATGACGCCCCTCGAGCTCTTGATCTAGTTGAGGACGAGGGAGAGCTCCGTCATCACGACGGCGTGGCAACAGTGATGATGAAGTTATCGACGCAGGAGCTTCACCTAAGCACTACAACGATATGACCGAGGTGTTGAACTATGGAGGGGGCACCACACATGGCTAAGAGATTGTCTGTTGTACTTTGGGGTGCCCCCTGCCCATGTATATAAAGGAGTGGGAAGGAGGAGGCCGGCCAAGGAGGGGTGCGTCATAGGGGTGTTGGGGAATGTAGTATTTCAAAAAAAATCCTACGATCACGCAAGATATATCTAGGAGAAGCATACCAACGAGCGGGGAGAGTGTGTCCACGTACCCTCGTAGACCGAAAGCGGAAGCGTTTAGTAACGCGGTTGATGTAGTCAAACGTCTTCGCAATCCAACCGATCCAAGTATCAAACACATGCCACCTCCGTGATCAGCACACGTTCAGCTCGATGACGTCCCTCGAACTCTTGATCCAGTTGAGGCTGAGGGAGAGTTTCGTCAGCACGACGGCGTGGTGACGGTGATGATGAAGTTCACCGGTGCAGGGCTTCGCCTAAGCACTATGATAATATGACCGAGGTGTGTAACTGTGGAGGGGGGCACCGCACATGGCCAAAAGATCAACTTCTATGTTCTAGGGTGCCCTCCTCCCCGCGTATATAAAGGAGGAAGGGAGGAGGAGGCCGGCCAGGGGTGGCGCGCCCAAGGGGGGAGTCCTACTCCAAGTAGGATTCGCCCCCCCCCTTTCCTACTCCCACAAGGAGAAGGGTGAAAGGATCGAGAAGAGGTGTCTAGAGGGGGGTGATTAGACACTAAGTATCAAAAGTTGCAGTTTTTAATTTCTTTAAGTTGAAGTGGAGTTTTGGCACAAGTTTACCAAACACAATACATATCAAGTAAGCATGCAAAGAGTATATGAGCAGCGGAAAGTAAAGCATGCAACTTGCAAGGATGTAAAAGGATGAGATTAGAGTGTGCAAACGCAATTTGGAGGCACAGAGATTTTTGAGACGTGGTTCCGATAGGTGGTGCTATCGTACATCCACGTTGATGGAGACTTCAACCCATGAAGGGTAACGGCTGCGCGAGTCCACGGAGGGCTCCACCCACAAAGGGTCCACGAAGAAGCAACCTTGTCTATCCCACCATGGCCATCGCCCATGAAAGACTTGCCTCACTAGCGGTAGATCTTCACGAAGTAGGCGATCTCCTTGCCCTTACAAACTCCTTGGTTCAACTTCACAATCTTGTCGGAGGCTCCCAAGTGACACCTAGCCAATCTAGGAGACACCACTATCTAAGAAGTAACAAATGGTGTGTTGATGATGAACTCCTTGCTCTTGTGCTTCAAATGATAGTCTCCCCAACACTCAACTCTCTCTCACAGGATATGGATTTGGTGGAAAGAAGATTTGAGTGTAAAGCAACTTGGGAAGGCTAGAGATCAAGATTCATATGGTAAGAATGGAATATCTTGGCCTCAACACAAGTGTAGGTGGTTCTCTCTCAGAAAAGGTAAGTTGGAAGTGTAGGTTCGTTCTGATAGCTCTCTCCATGAATGAAGAGGAGGTGGAGGGGTATATATAGCCTCCACACAAAATCTAACCATTACACACAACTTGCCAATCTTGGTGGGACCAAATTGATAAACTCGGTCGGACCGATTCAGCAAATCTAGTGACCGTTAGGATTTTCGATGGGACCGACATGCAACTCGGCAGGACCGATATGGTTAGGGTTAGGGCATAACGTAATCTCGGTGAGACCGATTACACAAACTCGGTGAGACCGATTTTGGTAATAAGCTAACCAGAGAGTTGGTCAGGTAAACTCGGTGGGACCGATTCGCTCATTTCGGTGAGACCGAACTGTTACGAAAAGGAAACAGAGAGTTTACATTGCAATCTCGGTAGGACCGATTACGCAAACTCGGTGAGACCGATTTTGGTAATAAATCCATACAGAGAGATTGCAATCCCATCTCGGTGAGACCGAGATCCCTATTGGTGAGACCGATTTGCCTAGGGTTTGTGGCAGTGGCTATGACATCTGAACTCGGTGGCGCCGATAGAAAGAATCGGTAGGGCCGAGTTTGACTTTTGGTTTAGGTCATATGTGGATGTGAGAAAGTAGTTGAGGGCTTTTGAGCATATCACTAAGCATTTTGAGCAAGAGCCTCATTAAGCAACACCTCATCCCTCCTTGATAGTATTGGCTTTTCCTATAGACTCAATGTGATATTGGATCACTCGTGAAGCTATGTACCTAGGGTAGGGTCATAGACCTGACCTAGACATCCTCCCCTAGGACATCACCCTAAAGCCAGGATCATTCAAAGGTTACCATCATCCACTCGACCAGAGACATTCCACTCGGAAGAATCAATGTCACTCAACCATCGCAGAAGTCACTCGACGGACAGAAGAGCTAAAGCCACTCTGCATGAGCAACGGTCATGCATTTACTTATAGGCTTAATTGTCATTTATAGCACTTTAGTGTGGGCGTTACCAGTAACATTCTCACTTCAATGTACCTTAAACCTATCGGCGTTCTGGGAACGGGGGTCCCCAGACTTGCCTTCCTGCGGCCTGCGGCGTGGCTCAAAGGGGGGCCCAGCACGGCCCATCTTCACCAATACAAACTCAAGACCCTCGTGAGGGGCCAAGCCTCGCGGGGCGGACGACACGGAGCTTCCTCAGGCACGGTCTCGTCAGGCTGGCTCGCGAGGAGGCGGAGAGATCAAGGCGGGGTACCTCGCGAGGTGCCCGTGACGCAAGCCATGACGACCCAGGGCGCCAGGCGGGCGCCAGCCCGCGCAGTGTCCTCCTTTCCTCTTTGATGTAAAGGGGGCAAGTGCAGCCGCGGAGTACCGAGGCATCAGGCAAAGGTTGCCATTTAGGTGCAACGAGACCAAGACCAAGAGGACTACGAGATGGAGGTCACCGTGGAGCCCAAGACGGCGTCATCACCAGAGCTTTGCGCAGGCGAAGACTACTTTTATCAGGATAGCTGATACTTGCTGTCCCCCTTCAAATTAGCCCGCCATTGTTGGCTCCCTTCCCGCTCAATATTTGGGAAGAGGACCAGGGCCTCTATAAATAGGACCAGCCACCCACAGAGCAAGGGGACAAAAAAGAGAGAGGAAGGGAAGACGAAGACGAGAGGAGAGAGAGAGAGAAAGGTGGCTGAACTCCTCCCAGCAGTTCATCGCCTCAGCCAAGAACAGACCCTCGCGAGCCTGTTCTTCCTTGTATTGTTCATCACCATCAGCCCAAGAGGCAATCCACACACCACACACTGGAGTAGGGTATTACACCACAACGATGGCCCGGACCAGTATAAACCCTGTGTCTCTTGTGTTGTTCTCCCTATAGCTTTGATACTAGCGTGGCGGAGGGGTGCAGGTAGGTAGGAGGCGAAATCTCCGCGCGCACCCCAGTGTTCAAACCTCAAGGGTCTGCCGGAACCCGAAATCCGACATTTGGCGTGCCAGGTAGGGGTGCGCCGGAATTCGTCCTCCACCGCCCAGTTCTCCTCCGACCATCGCGCTCATGTCTGACGCACGTCGGGCCCGCGCGGAGCGCAGGGCCGCCCTCGCTTCCCGCATCGCCCAGACAACCCCTGTCGGCGGGCGTCCTCACCGTTCCCCGTCACCTGCCGTCAACGCCACCACCGGCCCGGCGGGGGACGAGCAGCAGGCATCGTCTCAGCATCCATCCGTGTGCCAAGACGGCCGCACCGCAACTCCCTCGCTCGCCCCAGCTGGATCTTCGTCCCGCGCGCTCCGCGCGCCCATGGAGGCTCAGGCTGCGCTCATCGCGGCAAACGAGCTCCTGCGCTACCGTCCCATTGACGACGTCTATGAGGAATGGCTCTACCGCGTCGCCGAGCTCGTCCGCACTGCAGGGGGTTCTTCCGCGCCGTCCGTTCCGCTGCACCGCACCCCGCCCCGCGCGGGCGACAAGGCTCTGGCGGCACCCCGGCCGCCTCCTCCCCAAGAAGACGCTATGGCACCAAGGCGCGCGGCCCCTGGGCGGAACCCGCTCCGTCAGGTGCCAGCGCGGCAAGAGCAGAGCTGCCAAGAAGTCCCTCGCCCGCCAGAAGCTGCCCGGGCGCTCCCTGCTCCAGCACGTCGCGACCATCCTCCTGCTCCAGCACGTGGGGACATGCAAGACCAGGCTCTCCATCACCCAAGGCCTCTCGTGGCCACAGCAGGCTGCCGCGCCTACACCACCGAGTTGCGCAGCATCGCGTGGCCAAGCAAGTTCAAGCCGGACCTGCCTCCTCGCTACGACGGCACGGCCGACCCTGCGGAGTTCCTCCAGCTCTATGAGCTGGGCATCGAAGCTGCCAACGGAGATGAGAAGGTCATGGCGAACTGGTTTCCTATGGCGCTCAAGGACGGGGCCCGCACCTGGCTTCTGAACCTGGCTCCAGGCACAATCTCCTCCTGGGAAGAGATGCGCACCCGCTTCATCGCCAACTTCCAAGGTACTCACGACCGGCCAGCCGCCATGAGCGACATGCGCCGCATCAAGCAACAACCCAGGGAGACCCTGCAGAAGTACATCCAGCGCTTCAACAACGCACGCCTCAAGATCCCCAAGGTGACTGAGGAGGCCATCATCTCAGCTTTCTCCGACGGAGTGCACGACGTCAAGATGAAGGAGGAGCTGGCGATGCATGAAGACCTGTGCACCTCCTTGGAGCTGTTCAACTTGGCAAACAAGTGCGCCAGGGCTGAGGAGGGGCGTCTCTCCCTCCTCGAGCTGCCTGCCGCAGACCCAGAAGAGAAGAAGCTCAAGGCCAAGAATGTGAAGCGCAAGGGGGCTGCCGTGCTCGCGGCAGAACCAGACACCAAGCGGGGCAGAGATCAACCCGAACCTCCCAAGGGCAGCCGGTACTGCGTGTACCACGACCTCCACACCCACAACACCAGCGAATGCCAAGAACTCCGAGCCGTGCGTGAAGGAAGGATCGGCCGTCGCCCTGACCGTGGTGACCGGGGATACAGCCGAGGAGGAGGAAGGAACGCAGGACGCTGGGAAGACCGTGGCCCGCACCAGGGGTGGCGCAACCAACCTCGCGAGGATCGCTGGGAAGACCCACCTCGCGAGGGAAGCCGGAGGGATCATCCTCGCGAGGATCGCCTGCAAGGCAACGCAGGCCTCCCACCGCTGCCGCCGCAGCCAAGGAGAAACGAGGACCGCCACCAGGACAAGGAGGCTGGGGGCTTCCAGGAGCCGCGCGCAATCGCCTGCATCCTGGGCGGAGCTCAAGCCCCAGCCTCTCAGCGCATCTTCAAGCAGTTCGCCCGCGAAGTGAACGCAGTCCTCCCCAGGCTCGAAGCCACGTGCCCTCTCAGGTGGTCGGCGTGCGCCATCACATTCAGCTTAGTAGATCAACTCAAGTGCATAGCTACAGCCGGAGTCCTCCCGATGCTTTGTTCCCCAATCATCAGCAATGTGGTGATCACCAAGACCCTCATTGATGGCGGGGCAGGGCTCAACGTCCTGTCCGTAGAGACATTCAACAACCTCCAAGTGCCCTACAGCCAGCTTCAGCCAACCAAGCCCTTCTCCGGTATCACCGACGGCTCCACGGTCCCAATCGGGCAGGTCCGCCTCCCTGTCACCTTCGGGGCACGCGACAACTACCGCACCAAGCTCATCGACTTCGACGTCGCTCACATCCGCCTGCCGTACAATGCCATCCTCGGGTACCCGGCGCTGGCCAAGTTCATGGTCGTGACTCACCACGGCTACAACGTCCTCAAGATGCCAGGAAGCGGCGGAGTCATCACGGTGACCTGTGAAGAGAAGGACGTGGTGTGTTCCCTGGAGCAAGCCTTTTAGGCCGCATCACTGGAAGACCCGGATCGTGGAAGCAGGAGGCTTCCCGAGGCCGCCCCCAAGAAGAAGAAGACATCGTCCGGCCTGGCCCCTCAGGAGGCAGGCCCCTCTGGGCCCGTGCCTGCCCAGGGGGAACCTCCTTCCATCGCATAGGAAAGTGCGCCCAGCGCCCTCCCCAGGCAGGGCTCGGGGGCTCTCCCCTGGAGGGCCACCGACCTAGCCAGGGTCACGAGGGAGGCGCTGGGGCACCACATGGAGGCATGTTTCGAAGCACGTTTCCCTCAAGAAGGAGCAAGGCAAGGAGATCCAGACCCACAGGAGTTCGTCAGCAAGGCCATTCAGGAGCTACAGGAGTCCAGAGTCATGAGAGGCGCCCGCCGCCTACCAGCAGTGGCTCCCCATCCAGGCGAGGATGGCGGGCTGCGCATCTCCATCGACGTACCAGGGCTCAATCGAGTCGCCTCTCTGGAGCGCCTCTGGCCCTCGCGAGTGGGGCGCTGCGGAGGTCCACCCCATAGCTACGTTCGCATGCCTTATGGCTTGCCGAACGCGGCTGACGCGTACCAGCGCCTCATGAGGGGCATCACGGAGGCACAAGAGGCCAGGTGCTCCGCAGCTCTGGCGGAGATGGAGATGGCCCGCGAGGAACCACCCGCGCCTCCGGAGCCTCCCGAGGCCCCTGGGCCTGGGGGCTCATGAGGATCGGCTTCCGCGGCCCACCAAGGCGGCTACACCAACACCGCTTCGTCTTCAGCGTCATCAGGTGACATCTTTCAAGTTTCACTTCCGGCTGGGAGCGCCCCCAGGGCTGCATTATTCCCAAGCCGCGTGGGTCCGTCCCTGCGGCGTGTATCCCTTTTATTTCGCGTCGTTAGCTTATCTTGTTGGGGACGCCCCTTGGGCTGCATGATCCCCAAGCCGCTCGTGCCAGGCCCAGCGACATGTACCCCATTTGCGTTCATTTCCGGTTATGCGTTAGAACCGCCATGCTTTTTTATTTGATGCCGGTCCGCGGCGCCTCTTCTTCTCCATGCTGACCACTTGCATGTTAAAGGGGGGGTACCTAAGCATCGCGACTCAGGGCTCTTACTGGCTCTCCAGCCCTCACCCTCTGGCCTTGACCACGGCATCGCGACCTGGCATACCAGTGACGGCTGAGACCAGCTCGAGGGCCGGGACCCGAGGACGTAGAGTGCAGGCATCTAACCGAACTTGCAGGGACACAACACAAGATAAGGCCCAGTGCCAGGTGCAACCCGCCTAGAGGTAGGACCCCGTGAGTCCCGCGCTGGCTCACGGGTGCCCAGATACACCTCGCCAGGCCCTACCGTGCCAACCACGTGTCAGGGCGGGGCTGTACACGCCCTGAGGGTTCCTCCCGGAGGGGGCCCCCTCCCACGTACCAGTGGAAGCATCATGCTCCGTGCTGGCTGACAACACTACCGAGGAGCGGCTATGCCCATACACATACGGAAGCGCTATGCTCCGCGCTAGTGATAAACAACTGAGGGTGGCCTCTGGGCCCCATCAACCTCAGGGAGCCCAGAGCTTAGTGTCTAGCCTCATCGCAACGCCTCCCCTCGGGAGTGCCGCGCGAGGGGGCTGGGCACGGGGGCTGCACCTGGGTCACGCCCAGACGCACGCCGCCCAACCAGGTCCCCACGGGCCTGGTTCATCGCGCGCCTCTCCCCGAGCGGAGCCGAGGTATGAAGGCCGTTTGAGAATCAAGGGGGACTCCTGAGCATCGCGACTCAGGAGCCTAACTGGTCACGTAGCCCCTCACTCCTTGGTCCCGTCCTGGTTTCCGGTCGGGGCTATTGTTGGGTGAGGTACGCGCGGGGCCGGGCTCTGCAGACGTAGAACGGTGGATCCACCCACATCATACCTCCCTACTTGCTGTTCGTGCGCCAAGGGGGACTCCCGAGCATCGCGACTCAGGAGCCTAACTTGTCACGTAGCCCCTCACTCCTTGGTCCCGTCTTGATTTCCGGTCAGGGCTATTGCTGGGTGAGGTACACGCGGGGCCGGGCCCTACCGGCGTAGAACATAAGCAAGTAGGAAGGAAAAGCGCAAATTTCAAAGGAATTCGAAAGCAAATATTACAGTCCACACTGTTATCCCAATATCAAACACAAGTTTAAACGCCTCCCCGAGGCATGATACATGTGCAGGAATTAAAAGTAGGACAGGAGCCACGATGGAGTCACTTGGCGGCGGGGGAGCAGCGCGGAGTGGGTTCGCCTCACGGAGTAGCGGGGTCGGCAGCGCCTTGCTCCGGCTTGGTGCTGAAGGCCCGGAACTTCCCCAGCAGAGCCTCCGCACGACCCTTCAGGGCCTCGGCAGTAGCAGCGGCACGCTCACCGCTCACTGGCTCCAGCAGGCTGTTGAGGTCGACACCGGGATCGCGAAGGTAGATGTGGGTGAGGACCCGCGTCAGTGCTGCAGAAGACAGGACGCGCGCCTCGGCCTCGGCCATGGGGCCAAGGCCAAGGGCGACATCTTCAAGAGCGTGAACCAGGAAGGGAAGCAGCTTGGCGGAGCCATCCTCGGCGCCGGCCAGCGGGCTCTCCAGGCCGTTGTCATAAAGCGTTCTCAGCGAGGAGCGAGCCTTCGCCTCCAACTCCGTGAAGGCCGCGCGGTCCTCGGCAAGGACCAGGGCCTTGCCGTCCAGCTCGGCCTTCCTCGCCCCCAACTCCTGCTCCAGTGCGCCTAGGTGGTCACGGCGCTTCCTGAGCTTGGCCTCCTGGCCCTCGACGGCTGCCTCGCGAGCCTTCATGCCTTCTTCCTGCTCTTGGCGAAGGCAGACCTCTTCCGCGAGCCGATCCCGCAGGCCTTGCAGCTCGTCCTGCAGTGCCTTGCAGCGACCGCGGACGTCGACCACCTCCCCCAAGGCTGCATCACGGGCAGCCTTCGCCTCCAGGGCGGCCTGCTTCTCCTCGTCGCATGCCGTCGAGGCCTGGACCAGCGCTGCCCGAATCGAGGCGTCGGAGCGAACCCATCCAGAAGCCAGCTCCAAACGCCCGGCCACCAAGCGGGGGTCGGCGCCAAGAAGATCTTGCCGCAGTCGGTCCAGCTCAGCAACAGCACGATCCAGAACGGCAGAAGGAGTCGGAGAGATAGCGGCCGGTGGAGGAGGAGAAGGCGGCAGCGCAGCCGCAGCATCCTGAGGCGGAGTCTGCCGCGCCCCGACAGCTATAGTGGCGGCGGCAGGCAAGAGCACCTCGGGAGCCACTTGGGCCGCGGGGGCTGAGCTCGCCCCAGCCGGCTCAGCCAGACCTCGCGAGGACGACCGGGCAGGAGAAGCCTGTGCGTCGCGGTCACCTTCCTTCGCGGGCAGAAGTGCCGCCACGGATGGAACCTCGGGAGCCCCCTTTGGCTTCTTTGCTGCGGGCGCCAACCTATCCAAAGATGCGGACGTCAAGCCTCAGAAGCAGAGCAAGAGATAAAGACAAGAATCGAATGCTTACGAGTCGTCGCCAGTGAGCTCAAGCGGCCTCCGGCCAAATTTGAAGCCTGAAAGCCGGCTGGAAGGGTCAACCTCGGGAAGCTTGGAGGCAGAAGGTGCGTCTGCGGTTCGCCCCGGGGCCGGGGGAGACCCGCGGGAGATCAGCCCGGTCCTGTCCTTCTTCGGGATCGGGGGCAAGCTCCCGCCGTCCTGCTCGTCGTCGTCTTCGTCGTCATCCTCGTCGTCATCATTCAGAGAGAGGCGGAGAACGCGGGACCTGCGTCGGGGGAGGGGAGCCCTCGACTCTCCATCAGTCGGCTCGGAGTCAGGCCCTCTTCCGCGCTCCCCTCCCTCCTCCTCTTTGCTGGAGTCGCCGGAGGGCACGTCCACCGGTTCCTCGGGAGCTTCCAGGGGCACTGGCCCATCCCCGTTGAAGACGGGCATGGACTTCACCACCCGCTCCCAGTCGTTGCGGAGGAACAAGGGCGTAGGAGCGCCCTCCAGCCTCGCCACATTGCCCCCGACCAGAGATTTGAGAACCGTAGCCAGGTCTCCGGCGGCCAAGGCCGCGGGGTTCGAACGAGGCATCCACATTGGAAGCGAGTACTGCCGAAGCGGAGCCAGCCGGTGCTCCAGGAACTCCCTCAGCAGCGACGCGCCAGTCAGCTTCGCCGCCGCCATGTCGGTCAGCCTCAGATCCGCGTCCATCCTCTCCAACACCATCTTCGCGCGGGGATCCGTGAGCTTCGCTCGACCCCAGTCGCTGGAGCTCGTGGGCTGCTCCGTGGGCAGGATCAGCCGAGGGTGGATGCGCCCAGCATCCACCAAGATCCACTTGCTCCTGAAGCCCTCAATCCTCTTCCCAGAGTTCGAGATGGCAATGGCGCCGCCGGACGCGACGAAGCTCGCACACGCGGAAGCAGTCCCACGAGAGGTCCGGAGGTAGAAGTAGTGGCGCAGCAAGGCCACTGAGGGCTGCACCCCAACATGTGCTTCGCAATAATAAGCAAAGATTGCCAGGAGAAGGACGGAGTTGGGATGGAGCTGCAGAGCCTGTAGCTTGTAATGGCGGAGGACAGAGAAGAAGAACTCGGAGAAGGGAGGCACCAGGCCAGCAACAATGGCACTTACGAAGAGCGGATAGAAGGTGCTCCTTTGACCCTCAGGGGTAGCGGAGCCATCCTTGAACACCTTCTCCCCGTCGATGCCCCACGCCGTTGCCATCCGGCGCAACCGGGCAAGGCCCGCCTCCGACACGTTCGGCGAGTCCAGGGCAAACGAGTACCAAGCTGCGGTCGGGGGCCGACGAGGCGCCATGGCTCCCTAGGCCGCGCGGTCAGAGCAGATCTGGAAATCCCGGAGGAAGGAAGGAGAGGCGCAAGAAAGGGGATCTGAGCAGCAACCGGAGAAAGCAAGAAGCAGGGCCTAGGCGGATGCCACTCCTTTATCAACTCGCGCAGTTACTGAGGCGTCCACGTCCAGTCAACCGCCACACGGCGCCCAAGGCCGCAGGCTGTTAGGGCCTGCGGCGCTTCGCTCTTGCCCTTCCGCCTCCCTGCACGGCCAAGTCCGGGCGCGCCTTGGGCCCGGGGGCTACTGTCGGCGTTCTGGGAACGGGGCTCCCCAGACTTGCCTGCCTGCGGCCTGCGGCGTGGCTCAAAGGGGGGCCCAGCACGGCCCATCTTCACCAATACAAACTCAAGACCCTCATGAGGGGCCAAGCCTCGTGGGGCGGACGACACAGAGCTTCCTCAGGCACGGCCTCGTCAGGCTGGCTCGCGAGGAGGCGGAGACATCAAGGCGGGGTACCTCGCGAGGTGCCCGTGACGCAAGCCATGACGACCCAGGGCGCCAGGCGGGCGCCAGCCCTCGCAGCGTCCTCCTTTCCTCTTTGGTGCAAAGGGGGCAAACGCAGCCGCGGAGTACCGAGGCATCAGGCAAAGGTTGCCATTTCGGTGCAACGAGACCAAGACCAGGAGGACTACGAGATGGAGGTCACCGTGGAGCCCAAGACGGCGTCATCACCAGAGCTTTGCGCAGGCGAAGACTACTTTTGTCAGGATAGCTGATACTTGCTGTCCCCCTTCAAATTAGCCCGCCATTGTTGGCTCCCTTCCCGCTCAATATTTGGGAAGAGGACCAGGGCCTCTATAAATAGGACCAGCCACCCACAGAGCAAGGGGACGAAAAAGAGAGAGGAAGGGAAGACGAAGACGAGAGGAGAGAGAGAGAGAAAGGTGGCTGAACTCCTCCCAGCAGTTCATCGCCTCAGCCAAGAACAGACCCTCGCTAGGCTGTTCTTCCTTGTTGTCACGCCCTCGATGCGGCTATATCTCCCACGTGTCGAAGCACGACTTAGAGGCATAACCGCATTGAAAGCAATGTCGCAAGTGAGGTAATCTTCACACAACCCATGTAATACATAAGGGAAAGAGATACATAGTTGGCTTACAATCGCCACTTGACACAATTACATGAATAAAGCATTACATCATCCAAATACAATCAGGGCCCGACTACGGAGCCAAAATAAAAGAAGAACCCCAAATGCGACAAAGGTCCCCGATCGACCACAACTGGGCTCCACTACTGATCAACTAGAACGGAAACAACACAAAGGACAAGATCTTCATCGAGCTCCTCCTGAGCTTGGTTGCGTCATCTGCACGGACTCAGCGGCACCTGCAAGCTGGTTTTGGAAGTATCTGTGAGCCACAGGGACTCAGCAATCTCGCACCCGCAAGATCAAGACTATTTAAGCTTATAGGAAGGATGGAGTAATGAGGTGGAGCTGCAGCAAGCGACTAGCATATATGGTGGCTAACATACGCAAATGAGAGCGAGAAGAGAAGGCAAAGCACGGTCGATAAAAGTATGATCAAGAAGTGATCCTGGACTACCTACGTCAAGCATAACTCCAACACCGTGTTCACTTCCCGGACTCCGCCGGAAAGAGACCATCACGGTTACACACGCGGTTGATGTATTTTAATTAAGGTCAACTTCGGGTTTTCTACAACCGGACGTTAACAAATTCCCATCTGCCCATAACCGCGGGCACGGCTTTCGAAAGTTCAAATCCCTGCAGGGGTGTCCCAACTTAGCCCATCACAAGCTCTCACGGTCAACGAAGGAATAGACCTCCACCCGAGACGTTCCGATCAGACTCGGTATCCCGGTACAACAAGACATTTCGACAGGGTAAAACTAAACCAGCAACACCGCCCGAATGTGCCGACAAATCCCGATAGGAGCTGCACATATCTCTTTCTCAGGGCACACTCAGATAGGTCAAGCTACGAGTAAAACCAACCCTCAAGTTTCCCCGAGGTGGCCCCGCAGGCTGCCCAGTTCGGACCAACACTCAGAGGAGCACTGGCCCGGGGGGGGGGGTAAAATAATGATGACCCTTGAGTCCGCGAAACCCAAGGGAAAAAGAGGCTAGGTGTCGAATGGTAAAACCAATGTTGGGCATTGCTGGAAGAGCTTTACTTAAGGCGAACTGTCAAGGGGTTCCCATTATAGCCCAACCGCGTAAGGGACGCAAAATCCGGGAACATAACACCGATATGACGGAAACTAGGGCGGCAAGAGTGGAACAAAACACCAGGCATAAGGCCGAGCCTTCCACCCTTTACCAAGTATATAGATGCATTAATTAAATAAGATATATTGTGATATCCCAACAAGCAAATAAATGTTCCAACAAGGAACGGTATCTCCATGTTCCAACAAGGAACAAACTTCAATCTTCACCTGCAACTAACAACGCTATAAGAGGGGCTGAGCAAAGGGGTAACATAGCCAATCAACGGTTTGCTAGGACATGGTGGGTTAGAGGTTTGACATGGCAATTTGGGAGGCTGACAAGCAAATGGTAGGCATCGTAGCATTGGCATAGCAAGAGCGAGCAAACTAGCATAGCAAAGATAGTAGTGATTTCGAGGGTATGATCATCTTGCCTGCACAGTTGTCAGAGTTGACTGGATCCTCACAAGCAAACTCAACGGGCTCCTCGGTAGCGAACTCGTCTCCCGGATCTACCCACAAAACAAACAAGCAACAAGGATACAATCAACCACAGGCAAGTCCAAGCAATATGATGAAATGACGATATGCTATGCGGGATGCGATGCGGGATGCAAAATGCAAGATATGACAGGAAAAGCATGAACCTGGCATCAACTTGGAAAAACAAGTGTGCCACTGGATAGAGGGGATGAAATCGATTGAAAACGATATAAAGATCATTGGAATCGGAGCTACGGTTTGGGAATGGCAAGCGTTTTAAGATATGACACCGGTATGCGATTTACAGCAAGTAGGCATCTAAATGCAACGAAATGAACATGCTACAACCACCAAACATGAAAACAAAATACATGGCAGTGATGTAAACAAGATGGTTGACAAAACACTAGCACTGAGCCATAGGCAAATTCATCCATTAAGAGGTTCAAACAAGCATGGCTAAAACGCAAATGCAAAACAGATTCCAGACTTAGTGAAATTAACACTAGTCTGAAATTTCAGATCGCGATGCTCTCTTCGGAGCAGCAAAACAACATGATAGAAAACCTGAACATGACAAGTAAGAACATGGCATGGAGCTACTCAACAAGATTAATAAAACACCCAAAGTGACCTGGGGCCAAAAGGGTTCACAAAATACTCTACCGAGCTCACGAACATAGCTCGAACATAATCAGTTTTCAGACTTAGTGAAAACTGAGACACGCTGAAATATAACTCACGAAGGCATGTAAACGAGCTCGATGCACTCACTACGGTGCAAGTCATGGCAAGGAAAGCATATAACCAGCAAGAAGGCACAATGTGCTAGCTACACATGGCAAGAATAAAGGCATAGCATGCATGGAACACTAACGGTAGCATCGGCAAAATCGCAAACAAGTTGACGATCTGCCCAGATTAACAACGAAGCAAAAGTTGAGCTCGATTGAGTCAACCTAGAGCACTCCACATATGTAAACAAAGACATGGATGGATAGAGCATAACATAAATATCAGAACTCCCTTACTGATCATCCTCAAAAGAGGCACGGATCACTAGGAAACAAGCTGGACATATAGCATCATGGACTAAAATATCCCAGACTTAGTGAAAATCACTAAGTCTCTGAAATCAGCAATCTCAAGTACCTCTCTTCGCAAGCTTGCACAAGACAACACACACATCCTAAAAATGCATGGGTGGCACCTCTGGAAAGAAGACAAAATGCTTAACAATTCATCCCAAAGGGGCACAGGCATATCATGCACGAATTAAACATGGCAAAAATGACAAAAGTGCATGATGAACCAACGGATCTGCAATTTAACTCACGAAGCCTCCTTCTAACAGCATTTTGGGTATCAAGATGACCTCAAATGCAAATGATGCAATGGAATGAAATGATGTACATGTCGAGACGAAGATTTTGATATATTATACGCCCAAAACGGAGCTACGGTTGCGAAGATACAAGCAGTCAAAGATAGCACGAAAATTAGGGTTTCGGGGGGAGAGGTCAACCGATGCCCAGATCCAGATCTGGATCGGCACGCTTCCCGAGGCGGCGCCGGAGACACTGTAGCAGCCGGAGGAGCTCGTCGCCGGAGCCGGTGGAGGAGGGGAGGCTGGCGAGGCGGCGGGGAGAGGCCGGGGTGGCGCCGGGGAAGGCCGGTGGCGGCGCCCGGCGGCGGTGGACGCGGCCCGC
>NC_041392.1:490985523-490990815 GCF_002162155.2 Triticum dicoccoides
GGCGGTGAAGTGGGCGCGCGCCCACGTGGCGGCGCAGGATTCGCTGCGGCGGTGGGGCGGACAACGTCCGGCGCGGGCGTACACGTCCGGCCCGGCGCGGGGAAGATGGATCTGTTTTTTTTTAACTAGGGTTTCGGACGGGGGAAGAAGAGATCCGAATGGAGGGGGTATAAATAGGCATAAGTGGAGCTAGGAGAGTCCAAATGAGGTGCGGTTTTCGCCCACACGATCGTGATCGAACGCTCTAGGACATGGAGCAGAGTTTGGTGGGTTTTGGGCCAAATTTGGGGGGTGTTGGGCTGCAACACACACGAGGCCTTTTCGGTCCCTCGGTTAACCGTTGGAGTAGCAAACGAAGTCCAAATGATACGAAACTTGACAGGCGGTCTACCGGCAGTAAACCAAGGCCGCATGACAAGTCTCGGTCCAATCCGGAAATGTTTAATCCCCACACAAGAAAGAAAGGTAGAAATGACCACCGGAGGAGAACGAAGCGCCGGATTGCAAAACGGACAACGGGGAAAATGCTCGGATGCATGAGACGAACATGTATGCAAATGAAATGCGCATGATGACATGATATGAGATGCATGACACGCAAGCAATGACAACGCAACAACAGCGAATAACTGCACGACACCTGGCACATCCGTCTCGGGGCGTTACAACACTCCACCACTATGAGAGGATCTCGTCCCGAGATCTAGAATGGCACCGGAGGGACAACGGAAGAGAAAGAGAGGAGAGGTAAAACTAAGTTGCTTCTCTGACAAACGAGTGAAACCACGAACCTTGAGGGGTTGAACAAATTGGAAGAAATGAAACAACGGAGGAGAACAAAGTTCACAACACTCCGTTAAGAAAGAGGAAAAGAAGGAACCGATCCGGGTAGCACTCCGGTTGAGAAGGGATGCAAGACTTGATAAAATGAGAGAACTTGAGCAAAAGGGACACAACACTCCGGTTAAATGGATAAGTCAAGAAAAGAACATGATCCTGACAAAACAAGAAGATGGGTTGCAGAGAGGAGCATCACAATGCCTCCGGAATAGAAGAAAGAGTGGAATGGAATGAACGAAGTGAAACAAGATCTTGAGAGAGCACGATAACAACAAATGCTAGAACGGAGTTGTTGGAAAACCAACAACGAAAAGATAAGCTTGCTATGGTCTTGTGGAGTACATCTCAAATAATGAGGTGACAACCTGCCACTTACGAAAAACAAGATTGGATTGATATGAACAAGAAGACGAGAAACTTATTTCACCGGGAGGATAAATGAAGAAACTTGGATCATTTATAAGCACCATAATAACAACCATCCTTAGGGAAGGCTTAAGGTGAAATATAATCCAAGATAACTCCAATGACGAGATTAATGGATTTAAACTACCTCATTCTTGATAATTTGTGAATCATGAAACATGAACTCAAATTATTAAGAGTGGCATAATACCACCTCCAAAATATGGTAGAAAGAATTGCACTCCGGATAGCAAGATGAAGAATGCTTGAGTTTCTTAGAAAAGAATCTCGATGAACACTTCAAGAAGAAATATAAATCCTTGATGAACCATCATGTAGAGCCTCCATGAAGAACTCCGGTAAACAAAAGGAATGAAAAGAAAGAGAAATTGAAAACACAAGGTGAATCCTTGCAATGATTTAGATGGACCTCCGTGATAATTAGAGCTTGGAACTCCGGGAAAAAGAGAAGATGAAACAAATGAAACCGAGAATTTTAAGGGCCTCCGGAATAAAGAATTAATCACTTGGATGAACAAGAATAAGAATTATGTTATGCTTATCCTTCACCAATTAAATTGATGACAATCAACGGAAGTGGCATACTACTTATTCTCGTAGAAAGGATTAAAAGAGATATATCAAAACTTGAGAAGGTCTTCAACGAACCACCGGTAGGATTGGAACAACAAATGAATTGATATGATGAACAAGGAAGAGAGATCTTGAAAGAACCACCATAAGAATTGAAAATGATCGAAGTAGGGGTGCATCACCGGTAAGAATTAGCAAATGAACGAAGGTGCTTGAGACAAACTAGATACATGAGAACAAAGAGATCAAGAACTGATTAGAGGATATTCGATTGATGCACCGGCAAGATAGGAGAATGATAACTGACAGCTGAGAATGAATAAACCTGAATTGATGGACTCCGGATGACAAACTGAGAAGACTCTTGAATAACTCCGGATGGATGAAAAGAATTCTCACGATCAAAACAATTACGAGAGGATGGCAACAAGCTAGAATCACGAATCTTGAAGAGAATGGAGCGAGATTAAAGAGAAACTCTTCTTCGGTCTTCAAATGATGAGAATGACAACGAGAAACACCACCAAGAATTATTGAGGCACACCGGAAGAATCAAAAGCGAAGAGGTTGAGCCAACTATGAAAAGAATTTGAAAGATCTTGGAGAAAAGCATTTGACTGATGATAACTCATTCTTACGTCAAACTTGGAGAAGAATTTAAGAGTAACGCCGAGAAAATAAGAAGAGTCAGGTAAGATCCTGGAAAAAGACCTGTGGGTTAGGGCCCACTCAAAAGAAAACACCGTTGAACGATTTAAAAGAGAGGCTGCACCGGTTGAGTTAAATGGCTTGAATGAGGGAACATCCTCGAAAGAACTTGAACGAAAGTAGAGTGGAAACACGAATCTTCGAGATATCTTGAGCACTCCGGAATAACAAATAGCGAGAAGTGGATGATTATGAGGTGCAACGGTATGAGAAATACATTGAAATACGGAAAAGAATATGATCAACACCGAAAGCTTGAATTGGTTCCACCGGAGAAGAATGAAGAATGATGAACTAGAAACTTCGTTAGCATCTTCATGAGAATCACCGGATAAGAACATTGACGGAAAAGAATGGAGAAACTTCCCATCAATAAAATGGATACTCGATTAAGAAATCTGAGTCCTTGAAGAAAAACAAAAGGGAGGGAGGGTGGGAAAAACAAAGGCAACTTGGAGACGGATGAAACAAACAGCGTTGAGAAGAAGTGATAAATGATCTTGCAAATGTTGACGTGAACGGATCCACTTGAGGAGAGACACACTGGTTGAAAAGGATTGGCAAGACAATCTCGATGATCGAAAGGATTGGTATTCACATCGGAGTATGAGAACACCATTTCGGAAAAGGTATGGAATCAACACTTGACATTGAAGCAACTCGAATACCACAACTCAAAACAAAAACAAAGGACTGGCTTGCAGAATAAGCCGGAACAAATATATGATAGAGATTTCGTCCGAAGTTTTCGTGGTGGGGCCTACACGGGCTCGATCGTACAGCACCATCATGTACAAGGCAGTGCACATGACATACGAAGCGTCCCCGAGTCGGCATAGCCAAGGACTCTTTAAGACACAACGAGACCACTGTAAAAACGACCGTGGAAAGGCGGACCACTAGACGTCGAACCCCAATTTCATATCATACATCTGTCGGAAAGATATCCTAAGAGCTACTTGAATTCCCACCTATGAAACTCCCGAAATTTTCCGGTTATGCAATCAGGTGTTGGGGATACAGGGGAAGCATAATATCTCACCCAAACTAGCAAATCCTACATCCAGCTGTATCCATCCTTCAACACATAACCAAGAAACCTTCGGAAATCATCTACCTCAACCTTCGAAAAGCATCCGTTATACAAGTTATGGCAATACTCCCGTACTCACCTCAGTACTGGGTTATCGGGGTTATCTCACCAACAACTGCATAAAAGAGATTTTCGATGTCGGCGTACTAAACTCAGGTATTCCAGAACTGCAACGATAAAATTATGATGACAACACCTCAGAGCTCAACTCCCCGGGACACTTCCACTAAACCCCTGACAGGAGGCACCAAGACAATGTTCTCATCATAAAACCATCAGAACGATTCCAAGATACCCGCGTGATCCTAAAAATTTTTTTAGTGAAATTTGAGAAGAGAAGAGTCAAAACTCTACGTCAGGATGCCTTACCAGAGTGACGAGGAGACTGGGGAGTAAAAAGAATTCCTAAACTCTCCGATATATAATTCCTAAATGACTCAAAACATTTTTCTAGACACAACTCGGCCGCTAAAAACGATCAAGCAATGGGGCTCCTAAGGTCGGGGAAGGCTCTGATTACCAACTTGTCACGCCCTCGATGCGGCTATATCTCCCACGTGTCGAAGCACGACTTAGAGGCATAACCGCATTGAAAGCAATGTCGCAAGTGAGGTAATCTTCACACAACCCATGTAATACATAAGGGAAAGAGATACATAGTTGGCTTACAATCGCCACTTCACACAATTACATGAATAAAGCATTACATCATCCAAATACAATCAGGGCCCGACTACGGAGCCAAAATAAAAGAAGAACCCCAAATGCGACAAAGGTCCCCGATCGACCCCAACTGGGCTCCACTACTGATCAACTAGAACGGAAACAACACAAAGGACAAGATCTTCATCGAGCTCCTCCTGAGCTTGGTTGCGTCATCTGCACGGACTCAGCGGCACCTGCAAGCTGGTTTTGGAAGTATCTGTGAGCCACAGGGACTCAGCAATCTCGCACCCGCGAGATCAAGACTATTTAAGCTTATAGGAAGGATGGAGTAATGAGGTGGAGCTGCAGCAAGCGACTAGCATATATGGTGGCTAACATACGCAAATGAGAGCGAGAAGAGAAGGCAAAGCACGGTCGATAAAAGTATGATCAAGAAGTGATCCTGGACTACCTACGTCAAGCATAACTCCAACACCGTGTTCACTTCCTGGACTCCGCCGGAAAGAGACCATCATGGTTACACACGCGGTTGATGTATTTTAATTAAGGTCAACTTCGGGTTTTCTACAACCGGACGTTAACAAATTCCCATCTGCCCATAACCGCGGGCACGGCTTTCGAAAGTTCAAATCCCTGCAGGGGTGTCCCAACTTAGCCCATCACAAGCTCTCACGGTCAACGAAGGAATAGACCTCCACCCGAGACGTTCCGATCAGACTCGGTATCCCGGTACAACAAGACATTTTGACAGGGTAAAACTAAACCAGCAACACCGCCCGAATGTGCCGACAAATCCCGATAGGAGCTGCACATATCTCTTTCTCAGGGCACACTCAGATAGGTCAAGCTACGAGTAAAACCAACCCTCAAGTTTCCCCGAGGTGGCCCCGCAGGCTGCCCAGTTCGGACCAACACTCAGAGGAGCACTGGCCCGGGGGGGTTAAATAAGATGACCCTTGAGTCTGCAGAACCCAAGGGAAAGAAAA
>NC_041392.1:490990976-491013915 GCF_002162155.2 Triticum dicoccoides
CTAAACCAGCAACACCGCCCGAATGTGCCGACAAATCCCGATAGGAGCTGCACATATCTCTTTCTCAGGGCACACTCAGATAGGTCAAGCTACGAGTAAAACCAACCCTCAAGTTTCCCCGAGGTGGCCCCGCAGGCTGCCCAGTTCGGACCAACACTCAGAGGAGCACTGGCCCGGGGGGGGGGGGTAAAATAATGATGACCCTTGAGTCCGCGAAACCCAAGGGAAAAAGAGGCTAGGTGCCGAATGGTAAAACCAATGTTGGGCATTGCTGGAAGAGCTTTACTTAAGGCGAACTGTCAAGGGGTTCCCATTATAGCCCAACCGCGTAAGGGACGCAAAATCCGGGAACATAACACCGATATGACGGAAACTAGGGCGGCAAGAGTGGAACAAAACACCAGGCATAAGGCCGAGCCTTCCACCCTTTACCAAGTATATAGATGCATTAATTAAATAAGATATATTGTGATATCCCAACAAGCAAATAAATGTTCCAACAAGGAACTGTATCTCCATGTTCCAACAAGGAACAAACTTCAATCTTCACCTGCAACTAACAACGCTATAAGAGGGGCTGAGCAAAGCGGTAACATAGCCAATCAACGGTTTGCTAGGACATGGTGGGTTAGAGGTTTGACATGGCAATTTGGGAGGCTGACAAGCAAATGGTAGGCATCGTAGCATTGGCATAGCAAGAGCGAGCAAACTAGCATAGCAAAGATAGTAGTGATTTCGAGGGTATGATCATCTTGCCTGCACAGTTGTCAGAGTTGACTGGATCCTCACAAGCAAACTCAACGGGCTCCTCGGTAGCGAACTCGTCTCCCGGCTCTACCCACAAAACAAACAAGCAACAAGGATACAATCAACCACAGGCAAGTCCAAGCAATATGATGAAATGACGATATGCTATGCGGATGCGATGCGGGATGCAAAATGCAAGATATGACAGGAAAAGCATGAACCTGGCATCAACTTGGAAAAACAAGTGTGCCACTGGATAGAGGGGATGAAATCGATTGAAAACGATATAAAGATCATTGGAATCGGAGCTACGGTTTGGGAATGGCAAGCGTTTTAAGATATGACACCGGTATGCGATTTACAGCAAGTAGGCATCTAAATGCAACGAAATGAACATGCTACAACCACCAAACATGAAAACAAAATACATGGCAGTGATGTACACAAGATGGTTGACAAAACACTAGCACTGAGCCATAGGCAAATTCATCCATTAAGAGGTTCAAACAAGCATGGCTAAAACGCAAATGCAAAACAGATTCCAGACTTAGTGAAATTAACACTAGTCTGAAATTTCAGATCGCGATGCTCTCTTCGGAGCAGCAAAACAACATGATAGAAAACCTGAACATGACAAGTAAGAATATGGCATGGAGCTACTCAACAAGCTTAATAAAACACCCAAAGTGACCTGGGGCCAAAAGGGTTCACAAAATACTCTACCGAGCTCACGAACATAGCTCGAACATAATCAGTTTTCAGACTTAGTGAAAACTGAGACACGCTGAAATATAACTCACGAAGGCATGTAAACGAGCTCGATGCACTCACTACGGTGCAAGTCATGGCAAGGAAAGCATATAACCAGCAAGAAGGCACAATGTGCTAGCTACACATGGCAAGAACAAAGGCATAGCATGCATGAAACACTAACGGTAGCATCGGCAAAATCGCAAACAAGTTGACGATCTGCTCAGATTAACAACGAAGCAAAAGTTGAGCTCGATTGAGTCAACCTAGAGCACTCCACATATGTAAACAAAGACATGGATGGATAGAGCATAACATAAATATCAGAACTCCCTTACTGATCATCCTCAAAAGAGGCACGGATCACTAGGAAACAAGCTGGACATATAGCATCATGGACTAAAATATCCCAGACTTAGTGAAAATCACTAAGTCTCTGAAATCAGCAATCTCAGGTACCTCTCTTCGCAAGCTTGCACAAGACAACACACACATCCTAAAAATGCATGGGTGGCACCTCTGGAAAGAAGACAAAATTCTTAACAATTCATCCCAAAGGGGCACAGGCATATCATGCACGAATTAAACATGGCAAAAATGACAAAAGTGCATGATGAACCAACGGATCTGCAATTTAACTCACGAAGCCTCCTTCTAACAGCATTTTGGGTATCAAGATGACCCCAAATGCAAATGATGCAATGGAATGAAATGATGTACATGTCGAGGCGAAGATTCTGATATATCATACGCCCAAAACGGAGCTACGGTTGCGAAGATACAAGCAGTCAAAGATAGCACGAAAATTAGGGTTTCGGGGGGAGAGGTCAACCGATGCCCAGATCCAGATCTGGATCGGCACGCTTCCCGAGGCGGCGCCGGAGACACTGTAGCAGCCGGAGGAGCTCGTCGCCGGAGCCGATGGAGGAGGGGAGGCCGGCGAGGCGGCGGGGAGAGGCCGGGGTGGCGCCGGGGAAGGCCGGTGGCGGCGCCCGGCGGCGGTGGACGCGGCCCGCGCGCCGGCGAGGGCGGCGGCGGCCGGCGCCGATGCTCCCGGGCGGCGAGGGAGCCGCGGGCGGCGGCGCGGAGGCGGCGGCGGTCGGCCGCGGGGAAGAGGCGGCGAGGCGACGCGATGGCGGCGGCGTGGCGACGCGGGCCTCGGGGGCCGGCTGCGGGCCTCCCGGGCCTGGCGGCGGTGAAGTGGGCGCGCGCCCACGTGGCGGCGCAGGATTCGCTGCGGCGGCGGGGCGGACAACGTCCGGCGCGGGCGGACACGTCCGGCCCGGCGCGGGGAAGATGGATCTGTTTTTTTTAACTAGGGTTTCGGACGGGGGAAGAAGAGATCCGAATGGAGGGGGTATAAATAGGCATAAGTGGAGCTAGGAGAGTCCAAATGAGGTGCGGTTTTCGCCCACACGATCGTGATCGAACGCTCTAGGACATGGAGCAGAGTTTGGTGGGTTTTGGGCCAAATTTGGGGGGTGTTGGGCTGCAACACACACGAGGCCTTTTCGGTCCCTCGGTTAACCGTTGGAGTAGCAAACGAAGTCCAAATGATACGAAACTTGACAGGCGGTCTACCGGTAGTAAACCAAGGCCGCATGACAAGTCTCGGTCCAATCCGGAAATGTTTAATCCCCACACAAGAAAGAAAGGTAGAAATGACCACCGGAGGAGAACGAAGCGCCGGATTGCAAAACGGACAACGGGGAAAATGCTCGGATGCATGAGATGAACATGTATGCAAATGAAATGCGCATGATGACATGATATGAGATGCATGACACGCAAGCAATGACAATGCAACAACAGCGAATAACTGCACGACACCTGGCACATCGGTCTCGGGGCGTTACACTTGTATTGTTCATCATCATCAGCCCAAGAGGCAATCCACACACCACACACTGGAGTAGGGTATTACACCACGACGGTGGCCCGAACCAGTATAAACCCTGTGTCTCTTGTGTTGTTCTCCCTATAGCTTTGATCCTAGCGTGGCGGAGGGGTGCAAGTAGGTAGGAGGCGAAATCTCCACGCGCACCCTAGTGTTCGAACCTCAAGGGTCTGCCGGAACCCGAAATCTGACAAAACCCTCTGTGACGTGGGCTGGCTGGGGTCCTGGCGCATTCTATATAAGCCACCCCCTCCACATGCACAAGGGTTCGCACCCCCTATAACTCACATGCATATAATCTAGTCGACCGCCTCCGGGCTCCGAGACGTAGGGTTGTTACTTCCTCCGAGAAGGGCCTGAACTCGTAAAACTCACGTGTACAACTCCTCGATAGCTAGGATCTTGCCTCTACATTCCTACCCCCATTCTACTGTCAAATTTAGAACCGCGATAGTTGGCGCCCACCTTGGGGCAGGTGTCTTAGCGACTTGTTGGAGAAGTTGCGATTTTTCCAATCCCCGTCAACATGGTTTCAGGTGGAGGTTTGGCCGAGGGCCGCGAGATCCGTCTCGGCGCGCTCGTATTCGTAGCCGACGACTCCGCTTGGCTCCAAGAAGCGCCACTCGACGTTGAGGCGCTCCCCGTCCGCGGGGCAACGCACTTTCGCGCGTGCGTCCGTGGCGTCCGGCAGCCGTCGAGTCAGTATCGGTCAGCTCCTGCGTTGACCTCACTCCCTGCAGCCCACCGGAGCAAATGTTCCAGTCGATCGAGGCTTCAATGGTGGGTGAGGAATGCGGTGTCTCGCCAGTCGGCCACCCCCAAGTTGTGGCGATCGAGCCCGACGAAACTCTCTACGGCCTGTTCGACCTGTCGACTGGCTCCGTAGAAACTGCATCCGAGTGCGATAGCAGCGACCCCACAAGGAAGTTTTGATGGTCAATGGACCACGCAGTTCTCCTAGCTTCACCCGTGAAGATGGAGGAGATGGGGCCAGCGATCCGTCGTGTGTTCATGAAGAGTATCGCCCCGAACCCCTCTCTTCACAGTGGAGGGAAGAACTTCGCCGCCGGAACATGGATGCGCTTCACACTCCTATCATTGGAGAAACGCTTGAGGCCCAGGCCTTGGAGGAGGCGCGCCTGGCCAACTTGGCTGAGCGCACTCGACTGGAGAACCTCCAGCACGCACTCGACGAGCATGCTCGGCAGCATATCCCCGAGTCCAGTCGACGTCAACTTTTTCCGCCTCCGACTCAGGTATACCGAACTCTGATCTAGAATCTCGCAGTTGCGGCCCGAATAGCGGAATCAGAAGTTGGTCGAGGTTTGGTGCAGATCCGGGCTTTGCTACGAGCAGCGGGGGAGCAGAATACAATAGTATCTCGATCGCGGAATAGGATCCATAGCAGATCTGTGGTTGCAAACACAGTCCAGTCGGCTCACAGCCCGAGATCGCCCCCCGAGGCGTGAGGGACGTGTGTTATGGCATATCTCTCTCAAGGTAATTTTGGTGATTGATGACAACATGTTTGCGGACTAATCTTGTGCTTTGAATAATTCATAGATTCTCCCCTGGCACGAGACGCCTTCTTCCCCTCGGAGTGTATTTCAAGACGGTGTAGCTCTTTCATTTCTTTCTTGGTGGACTAGTTGCATAGAGGGCACCGTACTATCAAGAGGGGGTCCGCTGAGTTTTTTTCATGGGTGGAATCATCACGTACACATCAGCTTCTCACCCTCCGAGCATTTCCTTTCCATTGAAGAGATCTCTCCTCTCTTCCTTGTCCTGTCTGGATCACAGCAGTAGTACCGCTGAGGAGCCAAGCGCCAATACCGCTCCGCAGCGGTAGTACCGCTCCGCAGCGGTAGTACCGCTCGTGGCTCCACAGCAGTAGTACCACTGGGGACCTGGCACCTCCGCCTTGTCCTCAGCTTCTTTGAGAGATTTCTTCTCTCTCTCGCGCGCGCCCCAGCGGTAGTACCGCACTGCCTGCGGTACTACGGCCAAAGGGTCACAAGCGGCAGTACCGCTCCACAGCGGTACTACCGCCCTTGACCCCACTGCCGTAGTACCACTGGGCAGTCTGGCTCCTACCGCGTCGATTCGAGAGGTCTTTTTCTCGTGTCGGGTTTTGCGGCACTAGTCACGGTTGTAGTGGCGATAGTACCGTTCCAACAACGGTAGTACCGCCCTACCACCGCGGCAGTACCGCATTTGGGTCCGTTCCCTACTAGTCTCCTCAGCGCGGCAGTACCGCTGGCTGGAGCGGCAGTACCGTTGTCCTGGCGGTAGTACCGCCCCCTCTCAGCGGTAGTACCGCCCTGTGCGAGGCTGGTTGGTGGGGGGCAACGGGATTGTTGCCCCCACTATAAAAGGGAGTCCCCTTCTTCCTTCTCACCTACCTCTTCCTCCTCCAAGCTCCATTTATTGCTCAAGCTCCATTAAATACTCCAAGCTTCATTTTCGCCCGATCTATCTCTCTAGCTAATCAAACTTGTTGATTTGCTCGGGAGTGGTTGAGAAGGCTCCGATCTACACTTCCACCAAGGGATTTTCGATTCCCCCACTCATCCCTAGCGGATCTTGTTACTCTTGGGTGTTTGAGCACCCTAGACGGTTGAGGTCACCTCGGAGCCATATTCCATTGTGGTGAAGCTTCGTGGTCTTGTTGGGAGCCTCCAATTAAGTTGTGGAGATTGCCCCAACCTTGTTTGTAAAGGTTCGATCGCCACCTTCAAGGGCACCAATAGTGGAATCACGGCATCTTGCATTGTGTGAGGGCGTGAGGAGAATACGGTGGCCCTAGTGGCTTCTTGGGGAGCATTGTGCCTCCACACCGCTCCAACGGAGACGTACTTCCCCTCAAAAGGAAGGAACTTCGGTAACACATCCTCGTCTTCACCGGATCCACTCTTGGTTATCTCTTACCTTTACTTGTGCAAGCTCTTTAGTGTTTCTACCCTTGCTTGCTTGTATGCTTGTTGTTATTGCATCATATAGGTTGCTCACCTAGTTGCACATCTAGACAACCTACTTTGATGCAAAGTTTAATTTGGTAAAGAAAAGCTAAAAATTGGTAGTTGCCTATTCACCCTCCCTCTAGTCAACCATATCGATCCTTCAATTGGTATCAGAGCCTCGTCTCTTTATTAAGGACTTTACCGTCCAAAGAGTATGGTTGATACCATAGACGGTGTGGAGGAACACTCCGGTGTGAATGCGATCTCGTCTACGGGAGATGGGGGAACTTCGGTCTCTCGTGAGGAGTTCAATGTGGCCTTGGAGACATTGAAAACCTCCATGACGACCGAAGTTGAAAGCATGTTTACTAAATTTCTTGAGGGGCTTAAACTATCCACCGCACCGTTGAAAGTGGGTGATCCCGCCAACAAGGTGTTGGATGCTATCCCCGACAAGGGGGAAGCTAGTAGTGAAAAGGCTCCTTCTTCTAGTGGCAGGAATGGCACCGGCATCTTTGCCCATGTGGAACCACCACTTGTTTATGGTGGACCGGTTCCTTCCACTCATTTGAATCATGCCGGTCCTCCCCCTAAGAATGTGAAAAATGAGGATTTTGATTCTTGGGTTTACCGCTTTAAACGTCATTTAAATCATGTGAACACTAACCTTTGGAGAATCATTGAAGAAGGTTTCTATCCACATGATCCAAGTAACTTCACTCCTCGAGAAGCCGCGGACAATCAATTCAATGAGAATGCTCTCTTCATCATTCAAGATGCAATTCCACCTGAAGACCTACCTCATCTTCGTCCCTTCGCCTTGGCCAAAGATGCATGGCATTGTGTGGTGTCTCTCTACCGGGGAAGCGCAAGCATTCAACGCTCCAAATATGAAGTGGTACAAGATGAGGCCGATGAGTTTGCAATGAAGGAAGATGAAGAACCTCCTGAGCTTTATCAGAGAGTAACCAAACTCGCGGTCTCACTACGAGATCACGGGAGCAAGGACACGGATGACAATTGGATCAAGCGCAAATTCCTCAAGGCAATGATGCCCTACCACAAGGCCATGTCCTCCGTCATTCGTCAAAGACCGGACTTCCACACTTTGACCTCAAGTGAAGTCTTGGATGAGTTTGTGGCCATGAACATTTTGGACAAGACCGCCGACAATGCGGTGCTCCGTTCTCAACGGGCAAAGAAGCCTAACCTTGCATTGAAGGCCAAGCTCACCGTGGAAGAAGAAGAAGAGGAAGAAGAGGAGAGCAACCCCAAAGATACGAAGTATGCATATCATGAACACATGGCACTTGCTTCAAGGCAATTTTGGAGCAAGAAAAACTCGAGGCCCAACTTTAGCAAAAACAACTCGAGTGGCACAAGGGGCAAGCAACGTGTAAGGACTTTCTACAACTGCGGCAACGTGAGTCATTTCGTTGCGGAATGCCCGTATGAGAAGAGGGAAGACAATGGTGGCAAACTCATCCGAAAGGACAAGGCCAAGTCATTCCCCAACAACAACAACTTCACCAAGAAGACTCCTCCCAAGGCTTTGGTTGTGCAAGAAGAGTACAATGAGGATGATGACGATGATGAAGATGATGAGTCGGTTGCCATGGCCTCCGTTGCCATTGCAACAACGTCACGGGTGTCTCTCTTCGACTCACCCAACGAGAGCATCACCGCCAAGTGCCTCATGGCTAAAGCCACCAACAAGGTAACCTCCAACATCAAAACTACCATCATTAATCATCCTTCCCCAACGGATAGCATTAATGAACTAGAGGGAGCTAATGTGGAGGCTAACGAGTTTGAGGCCTTTATGGGCAAACTCAAGGGAAAATCCAAGAAGCACTTTGTTGCTCTCTTGGAACAACTTGGCGAGGCCAATGACATGATCGAGGCTCACGAAGACACCATCTCTAAGATGGAAGGGCATAGTCGTGACTATGCCGATGAGATTTCGGATCTTTCCAATGCTCTTGAGGAAGAGCGTGGTCTTCGTTTGGCTCTTGAGGAGTCACACAACATTGATCATGCTAAGTTAAAGAAAGATTATGATCATGCCCTCATTGTTTCTCGTGTGCTAAATTCCGAGAAGGCCAAACTCGGGGTTGATCTTGCTAGACTCAAAGAGGAGTTTGATATACTTGACAAGGCCCACAAGGCCTTAAAGGGTATTCACGCTAGTCTCAAGGAGTCTCATGATCAACTCCAAGTGAAGCTAACTAAGGAGAAAGCAACTTTTCCTCATATGGTTTTAATTGATAATGCAAATGCTACTAACCCGTGTTGTGAGCATATACATCTTGTTGAGGAAAATGCTAAGTTGAAGGAGCAACTTGAGAGAGGTCTTGCGACTTGCATACAAGGCAAGAAGAACCTCAACGATCTCTTGATCAACCAAAAGGGAGGTGTGGCCAAGGAAGGGGTTGGGTACGTGCCCGACTCCAAGAACAAGAAGAAGAATGACAAGACCAAACGACCTCCTCCCCTCATGCAAACCTTTGTGAGGGAGGGAGAGAGTGTCCCTGGGGAGAAGAAGAAGAAGAACAATGTCAAGAAGGGCAATGTCACCCCTCCCAACAAAGCCGGCGATTTTAATCCTTCTTATGTGTTATGCCGTGCTAGTGATGGGCATGTTTATGCCAAATTTGTTGGTTGTCTTCATGAGTATATTGAATGGTCTATTTGGGTTCCTAAGACCCTTGTTACTAACATCAAAGGACCCATTACCAAATGGGTACCTAAAACCAAGCATTGATCTCTTGTAGGTGTTTGCTTCCGGTGGTGGATCATGGTTGCTCGATAGCGGAGCTACAGATCATATGACCGGAAGCAAGGACTTGGTGGTGGATGTGCACAAAGTTCCATCTATGCCCACCAATGTCGAGTGGGGTGACGCCTCATCCTCTAAGGTATTGGGACTTGGCAAGGTGGTCATCTCTCATGATCTCACGATCGAGAAGGTCATGCTTGTTGAGTCCCTTGCATACAATTTACTTTCCGTTCGTCAACTTGCAATCATGGGCTTTGCCACTTTCTTTGATATCGATACCGTGGCCCTCTTGTGGAGCAAGACTCTTAAAGTAGCTTTTGTTGGGCATGTCGAGAATGGTCTATATGTGATTAACTTTTCAGAGCGACCCACTAAGACCGCGACATGCTTAATGGCTAAAGTTGATGTGGGATGGCTTTGGCATCGCCTTTTAGCCCATGTCAATATGAGATCTTTGCAAAGTCTTCTCAAGGGGGACCATGTCCGTGGACTAACGAATGTTAGTTTTGTTAAAGATCGTGCTTGCAGTGCCTGTATCGAAGGAAAGCTACATGAGAAGGCTCACCCTCCCACGACTATCATTTATTCAAAGAGGCCCTTGGAGCTCCTTCACATAGATCTTTTTGGGCCCCCATCCTTTGATAGTCTTGGAGGTAGGAAGTATTGCTTGGTGATTGTGGATGACTACTCAAGGTACACGTGGGTGTATTTCTTCAAGAGGAAGAGCGAGACCCAACAAACCATCATTGACTTTGCAAATGAAGCACAACGTCAACACAATGCAAAGATCTTGACAATAAGAAGTGACAACGGCACCGAGTTCAACTACACCTTGGATGAATTTCTTAATGATGAGGGAATCAAGCATCAATATTCCGCACCATACACCCCTCAACAAAACGGTGTTGCGGAGAGGAAGAACCGACGTTGATGGATGCGGCAAGGACCATGATGGCGGAGTTCAAGTCTCCGTACAACTTTTGGGCCGAAGCCATCAACACCGCGTGTCATGCATCCAATCGGCTCTACCTTCGCAAGGGCTTGAACAAGACTCCATATGAGATACTCACCGGTAACAAGCCCAACCTCGAGTACTTCCGGGTATTCGGGTGTAAGTGTTTCATTCTCAAGAAAGGTGTTCGGTTGTCTAAATTTGAGGCTAGAGCTTATGAGGGCATATTTGTTGGTTATGCTACAAACTCTCATGCTTACCGTGTCCTCAATAAATCCACGGGACTTATTGAGGAGACGTGTAACGTGGAGTTTGATGAGAATAACGGCTCCCAAGTGGAGCAAAGTGGCACTTGTGATATAGGTGATGAAATTCCTCCTCAAGCTATAAGAAGAATGGGTGTTGGTTTCATCCTACCCATTAAGGAACCCCTTGTGGCCGAAGGAGAAGGACAATGCTCCACTCAAGTGGAGCCATCACCAACCCAAGGCCCACACGCTTCTGAAGAACAAAGTGAAGGCCCTCAACCTCATGAACAAGACCAAGGGCAAGATCAGACTCAAGACGGTGTTGACACACCAAGTGATGCCCAAGGTCAAGTTCTCTCCCCCGAGCAAGTTCAAGATCAAGAACAAGTTCATGACGGTGCTCAAGATGATCAAGTAACCGCTCCTCAACTCACCACCGAGGAGGAATTAGAGCGTCGTGCCGCCAAGGTTGCTTCCAAGCTCTCCACCAAGGATCATCTCATGACGAATGTGCTTGGAAGATTAAGAAAGGGGGTAAGCACTCGTAGACAATTAGCAAATTATTGTGAGCATCACGCGTTTGTCTCTTGTGTGGAACCCCACAAGGTCTATGAGGCGCTAGAAGATCCGGATTGGCTCAATGCCATGCATGAAGAACTCAACAACTTCGAGCGCAACAAAGTGTGGAGATTGGTGCCAAGGCCAACGGGGAACCACAATGTCATTGGAACCAAGTGGATATTCAAGAACAAGCAAGATGCCCATGGGATTATCATTCGCAACAAGGCTCGTTTGGTAGCACAAGGCTACTCCCAAGTCGAGGGTATCGACTACGGTGAAACCTTTGCTCCCGTTGCTCGTCTTGAATCCATTCGCATGTTGATTTCATATGCTTCTCATCATAACTTTAAGTTACAACAAATGGATGTGAAGAGTGCTTTTCTTAATGGTCCCATTAATGAATTGGTTTACGTCAAGCAACCCCCGGGGTTCGAGGATCCCTACTTTCCCGATCATGTGTATCAACTCGATAAGGCACTCTATGGCCTTAAACAAGCCCCACGTGCGTGGTATGACCACCTTACCGAGTTGTTACAAGACCGTGGTTTTGAAGTTGGGCTAATCGACCCCACTCTTTTTACTAAGAAGGTCAAAGGGGAGTTGCTTGTGTGCCAATTATATGTTGATGATATTATCTTTGGTTCTCCTAACAAAGCTTTCAATGAGGAATTTGCCGCTCTCATGACCTCAAAGTTCGAGAATGTCCTCCATGGGAGAGTTGAAGTTCTTTCTAGGGTTCGAAGTGAAGCAACAAAGAGAAGGAACCTTCATCAATCAATCCAAATACACCCAAGACATGCTCAAGAGATTCAAGCTAAGTGACGTCAAGCCGGCCTCCACTCCAATGCCCACCAAGTGCCAACTTGACTTAGATCCCAATGGTAAAGTGGTGGATCAAAAGGTATATTGTTCCATGATTGGTTCCTTGCTTTACCTTTGTGCATCTAGACCGGACATCATGTTGAGTGTGGGAATTTGTGCATGGTTTCAAGCCGCACCTAAGGAAAGTCACTATGTGGCGGTCAAATGAATCTTTCGATATTTGGCTCATACCCCAAACTTTGGCTTATGGTACCCAAGAGGATCAAACTTCAAGATTGTAGGGTACTCGGATTCCGATTGGGCGGGAGATAAAGTGGATAGGAAGTCCACTTCCGGAGGGTGCCAATTCCTTGGTTTCTCTTTGGTAAGTTGGTCTTCCAAAAAGCAAAGTTGTGTGTCTCTCTCGTCCACTGAGGCGGAGTATGTTGCCGCCGGTAGTTGTTGTGCACAACTTCTATGGATGAGGCAAACTTTAAAGGATTATGGTGTCACTTGTGACAAAGTGCCTCTTTGGTGTGACAATGAAAGTGCCATCAAGATTTCTCTCAACCCAGTGCAACACTTCAAGATGAAGCGTATTGAGATTTGGTATCACTTCATCCGGGATCACATTAGGCGAGGAGAGATCGAGCTCAACTATGTCAACACTCATGACAACCTTGCAGATATTTTCACGAAGCCCTTGGATGAAGCAAGATTTCGCGAGTTAAGGCATGAGCTAAATATCATTGATTCGAGCAATGTGGCTTGAACCCGTGCACACCCTACCACGCTCAATTTGTTGTCTAGTTTAGGTGTAGGCATGGACATAGGGGAGTGTTGTTCTCTCAATGAACTCTCCCTCCCCCCATTATGCATAAATTGATCAAGTCTTTCACTTTCGCCATTGTTAATGGCACTTGTGCTTCAAAGACGAGTGTTGGTCATGGGCCCAAGGTTAAAATCTTCGCGGTGCCATACCTTTTGACTCAAACATAGGTGGCCTCGGCCACCGCCCTCTTTTGAAGAGGTGTGTCTTCGTCGTTTGCTGGTGTTTCGTTGAGTTAAAGCCGTGTTTGTTTAGTTGTCGTGGCGTGCTGGGCGGTACTACCACTGGTGGTGCACGGTACTACCGCTCGTAAGCGATACTACCGCCCCCCAGCACGGTACTACCGCTGGGGACGAGAACAGGGGGTTAAGTCGGGGCGGGGGGAGGTTTCTTCTCCCCCATACCCATTCACTTCATCCCTCTTTTCTCTTCCTCTCTCCAGCCTCCACTCGCCGCAGGAGGGCTCCAGCGGATCTCCGTCTCTGGGGCGTCCCTCTCCATTTCCTTTGGTGGAGTCGATCCCCACCTCGTCCTCTTGCCATGGATGCCGGTATTGCCCCCGTTCCTTCTTTCGTTTTGTCTCTTTTTCAGATCTTGTTTCTTAGGGGCAATGGTGGTTGCATCTCTAGATTTTTGGCTAAATCTAGGCTTGAGTTGGTTGGAGAAGGCAACTAGACTATCTCGATTAGAGTTTGGTAGGATTATTTTTGAATTTGGTAGGCCGGTAGTGCCGGATCTGACCATGGTAGTAGGAACCCGCTGTTTCACCGCCTTGTGCTAAGAAACTGATGTTTCTCCGCCTCAAACGGTACTATCACTCTCTTTGGAGCGGTACTACCGCTTGACCTAGAGTGGTACTACCGCTCCCTTTAGGGCGGTACTACCGCTTGGGGCAGTACTACCGCGGGCAGGTCACGGTACTACCGCTGCATGCCAATTTCCATCATTTTCCTGCCTTACCTTAATCTTTTTGTTGAGTTTGTTGGCTTATGCTCATTCTTTCTGGTTGTTTTGCGTGTTCTTGTGTTTGGCTCTAGGTCATGACCCTTCCGAGCAGCAAGGTCGCCGTATCAACCCCGGGCGTGCCACGTCAAAATGCCACCGCACCTCAGAGCCTGCCGGTGGTTCCTCGAGCACCCAACCGCCTCCAGCAAGTGCATCTGCAAGTGTTCCTCCACCTCCTCAGCAAACGAAGCGAGCATCCCACAAGCCCAAAGGGAAGACTGTGACTGAGATGACCAACAAGGAGTTTTGGGAGAAGCGTCGCCGCAACCCCTATGCGATGGACCAAGAACCCACTTTGGTCAACCGCCCGTTCTGGAACCGTTTTTAGTTTGCCATCTACTTTGATGTGATCAAGGCCAAGAAGAATCTTTTTGTTCATGTTCGCTCCATTGATACTGATGCTATGGAGAAGGACCCAGAGTAATTTGGCGAAGCCCTTCAGATGTGCACTCAGTTGAACATTCTCAGGATCATGCAATTCAACAAGGATTTCGATGCGGATTTGGTGGATCAATTCTATGCCACCGTCCATCTTGGGACGGATGTCGACAGGACTCTGACATGGATGACCAATGGAAAGCTGCTTTCCGTCAAGTGGCAGGCATTCATGGGGTTACTTGATGTGGTGGATAACGGGCTTGAGACTCCTGTCGGTTTCCGTCCTCACCGCAATGCTACATCCACCCACAAGCAAGCCCTTTGGCCCTACTGCACTGTGAAGGTTCACCCAGTAACCGAGAAGAAGACCTATGAGCTGTCTCCGTATCTGGACATTCTTCATCGCATATTCCGTGAGACTCTCTTCCCTCGGATTGGGAATCTGGATATGGTCCACTCTTACCTCGTGGACATGCTCCTTTTCTGTCAGCATGAGAAGGAAGCAAGCACTGGAGAGAGCCTGGATATCTCTCATGTCATGTGGTCTGAACTTCTATCTACCATGTCTGAGCGCAAGTGTCCTATCTATGGTCCATTCATCATGAGGCTCATTGAGAGGGCCTGGGCACAGACTTATTCCAGAGTGCTGCTAGAGACTGGAGACTTGGTTTCTCATGAGATCAAGCGTCTGAGGAAGAAGGACAACTGGACAGCGCCTCACATAGGGGGTCCATCTGGTACTGCTACCACAAGGAGTCCTCTTGCTGCTGCTGCTGTTGCTGCTGCCATGGGGACCGAAGGTGAGGCTGCTACTGATGCTCATGAGGAGGACTTTGGCCCCTCTAGTGCAGAACCGTCGTGGGCACAGAAGCTTAAGCGCAAGATGAAGAAGCTTTTCTGCATGGAGTCTCATGGTCAGTACATGACTCATGTGGCAGAGAAGCATGCCAGGACGCGCCACAAGGAGCTCATGCGTCAGATGGGAGCAACAGTTGCCAGTGGGTCTGAGGGTCAGATCACTGAAGAGGAGGACTGGATTCATCAGAATTGCCACTGGACCGACTCCGATGCCGAGCAGTTTTCGACCCACGATGAAGATGCAGAGATGTGATGTTCGAGATCTTCCTTCTCCCATCACCTGGAGTCATAGTGTCACTCTATGCCCTTTTTGGTTTCTCGCTGCCAAAGGGGGAGAGAGTGCAGGGATTTGCTTCTTATGTCGTGCTTTGAGTCGTCTTGTGTTTTCTTGTGTGTTCTCTCGGTGTCCTTCTTTCGTTTGGTTTGGTGTGAGACCTAAGTTCTAGACATATGGTGTGAGACATATGCTCCCTATCGCTACCTTATTACTTATGTCATTTCAGAGTACTGTAGTTTATTGTGAGATGCATGCTTGTCCTGCTTATTCACTTCTCTCATATATCTTGTGCTTAGTATTGTTGGACTATAAAATATAGGGGGAGTGTTGATCCGAATGTGTGTGTCGTGCCATCTCTTGGTGCACACATTCTGGGGGAGCCCGTCTATATTTTGTAGTTCTTAGCTTTCTTCGTTTCATTTCTTTTCCCTGCACAAATCCCTTGTTGTCATCAATCCACCAAAAAGGGGGAGATTGTTACGGCATATCTCTCTCAAGGTAGTTTTGGTGATTGATGACAACATGTTTGCGGACTAATCTTGTGCTTTGAATAATTCACAGATTCTCCCCTGGCACGAGACGCCTTCTTCCCCTCGGAGTGTATTTCAAGACGGTGTAGCTCTTTCGTTTCTTTCTCGGTGGACTAGTTGCGTAGAGGGCACCGTACTATCAAGAGGGGGTCCGCTGGGGTTTTTTCATGGGTGGAATCATCATGTACACATCAGCTTCTCACCCTCCGAGCATTTCCTTTCCATTGAAGAGATCTCTCCTCTCTTCCTTGTCCTGTCTGGGTCACAGCAGTAGTACCGCTGAGGAGCCAAGCGGCAGTACCGCTCCGCAGCGGTAGTACCGCTCGTGGCTCCACAACAGTAGTATCGCTGGGGGCCTGGCACCTCCGCCTTGTCCTCAGCTTCTTTGAGAGATTTCTTCTCTCTCTCACGCGCGCCCCAACGGTAGTACCGCACTGCCTGCGGTACTACGACCGAAGGGTCACAAGCGGCAGTACCGCTCCACAGCGGTACTACCGCCCTTGACCCCACTGTCGTAGTACCACTGGGCAGTCTGGCTCCTACCGCGTCGATTTGAGAGGTCTTTTTCTCGTGTCGGGTTTTGCGGCACTAGTCATGGTTGTAGTGGCGATAGTACCGTTCCAGCAGCGGTAGTACCGCCCTACCACCGCGGCAGTACCACATTTGGGTCCATTCCCTACTAGTCTCCTCAGCGCGGCAGTACCGTTGGCTGGAGCGGTAGTACCATTGTCCTGGCGGTAGTACCGCCCCCTCTCAGCGGTAGTACCGCCCTGTGCGAGGCTGGTTGGTGGGGGGCAACGGGATTGTTGCCCCCACTATAAAAGGGAGTCCCCTTCTTCCTTCTCACCTACCTCTTCCTCCCCCAAGCTCCATTAAATACTCCAAGCTTCATTTTCGCCCGATCTATCTCTCTAGCTAATCAAACTTGTTGATTTGCTCGGGAGTGGTTGAGAAGGATCTGATCTACACTTCCACCAAGGGATTTTTGATTCCCCCACTCATCCCTAGCGGATCTTGTTACTCTTGGGTGTTTGAGCACCCTAGACGGTTGAGGTCACCTCGGAGCCATATTCCATTGTGGTGAAGCTTCGTGGTCTTGTTGGGAGCCTCCGATTAAGTTGTGGAGATTGCCCCAACCTTGTTTGTAAAGGTTCGGTCGCCACCTTCAAGGGCACCAATAGTGGAATCACGGCATCTTGCATTGTGTGAGGGCGTGAGGAGAATACGGTGGCCCTAGTGGCTTCTTGGGGAGCATTGTGCCTCCACACCGCTCCAACGGAGACGTACTTCCCCTCAAAAGGAAGGAACTTCGGTAACACATCCTCGTCTTCACCGGATCCACTCTTGGTTATCTCTTACCTTTACTTGTGCAAGCTCTTTAGTGTTTCTACCCTTGCTTGCTTGTATGCTTGTTGTTATTGCATCATATAAGTTGCTCACCTAGTTGCACATCTAGACAACCTACTGTGATGCAAAGTTTAATTTGGTAAAGAAAAGCTAAAAATTGGTAGTTTCCTATTCACCCCCCTCTAGTCAACCATATCGATCCTTTCAACGTGGGGAACGGAGAGATCAGTACAGAAACCGTGAGCAGTATGATCACCGACTCGATCATGATGATCATCGTCGAGTGCCCATGCCTCCCCCAAGGAGTGGGTCATACGTGCCTCGGCAGCATGATGACAGACGTCCTCACGGTGGTGGACGAAGGATTCCAGTCGACCCTAGAGAACCGGGCTTTGATGCGAGATCTATTCTCGTTCAGGGTCTGGTCGACAAAAACAGAGCTCACAGAGAAGGCCATGACAGAGATTTTCCAACCAACAGCAGAGTGCATGTCTCAGGTCCAGAGGGATTCAGCAGAGCCATCAGGGCTGCGGTGATTCCTCCCAACTTCAGGTTGGCGACCGGAGTCAGTAAGTTCACTGGTGAGTCCAAGCCTGACACTTGGCTTGAGGATTACCGAGTGGCTATACAGATTGGTGGTGGCAACGATGAAGGTGCCATGAAGCATCTCCCTTTGATGTTAGAGGGCTCGGCCAGAGCATGGCTGAATCAGTTAGCGCCTGATGGTATTTATACTTGGGAAGATCTTGCCCGGGTATTTGTCAGAACATTTGAAGGTATTTGCAAATGACCAGCAGGGCTGACAGAATTACAGTGTTGCGTTCAGAAACCGAATGAAACTCTGAGAGATTATATCCAGAGGTGGATCACATTACACCATACAGTGGAGAATGTGTCAGATCACCAAGCAATTTGTGCCTTCAGAGAAGGCGTTAAGTATCGGGAATTAAACCTAAAATTCGGTCGGACATGAGATATGACTCTAACTCGAATGATGGAGATTGCCACCAAATACGCCAATGGTGAAGAGGAAGACCGACTCCGGAGTGGCAAGCACAAAACAGTCGCCCACGAAACCGGAGGAGGGAACTCCAGTCGGAAGCAGAAGCGCAAAGCCGAGCCAGCTACTCCTGGAGAAGCCTTAGCCGTGACTCAAGGAAAGTTCAGAGGGAAACCCAAAGGACCGTGGAACCCCAAGAAAGTAAAAGATCAAGATGGAAATGATGTGCTAGATTTACCATGCCACATTCACACTAAGAAAGATGAAGAGGGTAATTTCATTTACCCAAAGCATACCACTCGACAGTGTCGACTCCTAATCCAGCAATTCCGAGAGAAACAACCCAAGGAAAAGGAGAAGGAAACGGACAAAGTTGAGGATGAGGAAGAGGACGACGATGGTTACCCCCATGTCAATTCCACTCTGATGATATTTGCTGATGTTGAGAGTAAGAGTCGACTGAAAGTCATCAACAGAGAGGTGAATATGGTCGCTCCAGTGACACCTAGTTATTTGAAATGGTCTTAGACTGCCATTACATTTGACCAGTCCGATCACCCAGCGCACATAGCCACCCCTGGGAGGCAAGTGCTGGTGGTCGACCAAGTAGTCGAAGGCACTTGATTGACTAAGGTTCTGATGGACGGTGGCAGTGGTCTGAATATACTGTATGCAGATACGTTGAAAGGAATGGGCATTCCGATGTCCATACTCAGTGAAAGCAATATGAGTTTCCATGGAGTTATTCCTGGCAAGAAGGTTGCGTCACTCGGCCAGATCGCCCTTGATGTAGTTTTTAGTGATTTCAAGAATTACCGCAAAGAAAAGTTGACATTTGAAGTCGTGGACTTCCAGAGTGCTTATCATGCTATTCTGGGCAGGCCAGCTTATGGACGTTTTATGGCTCGACCATGTTACGTGTACCTCAAATTGAAGATGCCTGGTCCTAAAGGGGTGATCACTATCATTGGCAATCGAAAGAAGGCAGAAGAGTGCTTCCAGAAGGGCTCAAAGATCGCCGATGCACAGATGGCAGTAGTGGAATTGCAGGAGTATCAAAAAAATGCAGATCCGAGTGATTTGTTGCGAGCTAAGAAGCCTGCCACAGATTCAGCATTCCAGACGTCTGATGAAATGAAGCCGGTTCATATTCACCCCACGGATCCCAATGCTGCTCTGACTCACATTTCAGCAACACTCGAATCCAAATAGGAAGAAGCGCTCATCCAGTTCCTCCGTGAGAACTGGGACATCTTTGCATGGAAACCTTCTAACATGCCAGGTGTTCCCAGGGGACTGGCTGAGCATATTTTGCGAGTCGACCCAAAAGTGAAAGCAATAAAAGAACATCTGCGACGGTCCGCCGTACAGAAGAGAAAGGCAACCGGTGAAGAACTGGCTCGACTTGTAGCAGCTGAGTTTATCCGAGAGATTTATCACTCTGAGTGGTTAGCTAATGTTGTCATGGTCCCAAAGAAGGATGACTCACTTCACATGTGCATTGACTTCAAACATATCAATTGGGCCTGCCCGAAAGATCGCTTTCCTCTCCCTCGCATCGACCAAATAGTCGACTCGACTGTGGGGTGTGCGCGTTTGTCCTTTTTGGACGCTTATTCTGGGTATCATCAGATCCGTCTGTATGGACCCGATGAGATAAAAACAACTTTCATCACCCCATTTGGGTGCTTCTGTTATGTCACTATGCCATTCGGCTTGAAGAACGCTGGAGCCACATTCATGCGGATGATTCAGAAGTGTTTACTCACTCAGATCAGTCGGAATGTGGAAGCACACATGGATGACATTGTGGTCAAGTCACGTAAAGGTTCCGACCTATTGGCTGACCTTGATGAAACCTTTGCCAACCTCAGAAGGTATGAAATCAAGCTTAATCCATCAAAGTGCACGTTTGGAGTTCCAGGAAAAAAATTACTCGGTTTTCTCGTTTCCGAACTAGGGATCGATGCTAACCCAGAGAAAGTGGGTGCCATACTCCGGATGAAACGCCCTGTGCGTGTGCATGATGTCCAGAAGCTTACTGGTTGTTTGGCCGTGCTAAGTCGATTCATTTCTTGCCTCGGTGAAAAGGCACTGCCTCTTTACCGACTGATGAAGAAGTCAGATAAGTTCAAGTGGACTCCTGAAGCTGATGCAGCATTTGTAGAGCTTAAAGCCCTGCTTTCCACCCAGCCAGTGCTTGCTGCTCCAATCAGCAAAGAGCCTTTACTGCTTTACATTGCGGCCACTGGACAAGTCGTCAGTACAGTACTTACAGTCGAGCGGGAAGAAGAAGGAAAAGCTTACAAAGTTCAGCGCCCAGTATACTATGTCTCTGAAGTTTTGACTCCATCAAAGCAAAGATATCCACATTATCAGAAGCTTGTTTATGGGATTTATATGACCAAGAAGAAGGTTGCACATTACTTCTCTGACCACTCCATTACAATCGTTAGCGACGCTCCATTATCAGAGATTCTGAACAACAGAGATGCAACTATTCGAGTGGCAAAGTGGGTGATTGAACTCCTTCCCTTAGATATCAAGTTCGAGGCAAAGAAAACTATCAAGTCCCAAGCAGTAGCGGATTTCCTCGCCGAGTGGATCGAACAGCAACTGCTGACTCAAGTTCACTCGGAGCACTGGACCATGTTCTTTGATGGTTCCAAGATGTTGAATGGTTCTGGTGCTGGGGTGGTACTGATATCCCCTCGAGGAGACAAGCTCAGATACGTCCTCCGGATTCACTTTGATTCCTCCAATAATGAAGCAGAATATGAAGCACTCTTGTATGGGTTACGTATGGCCATCTCACTCGGCGTCCGTTGCCTCATGGTCTATGGCGACTCAGATTTGGTAGTCAATCAAGTGATGAAGGAGTGGGACATCAGAAGCCCAGCCATGACTGGCTACTGCAACGTGGTGAGGAAGTTGGAGAAGAAGTTCGAGGGGTTAGAGCTCCATCACATACCCCGACTGGAAAATCAAGCAGCCGATGATTTAGCAAAGATAGGCTCTAAGAGAGAAGCCATTCCCAGTAATGTGTTCCCGGAACATATTCATGCACCTTCAGTTCAAGAAGATCCTTTCACTGAAGAGCTTCCACAGCCAAAGAGTGCCACAGATCCGACTGAAGTCGAGATTCCAGCCATGGTCGACCTAATCATGGATATTTTGGTTATTACTCCTGACTAGACAGTATTGTACATTGCGTATATCCTTAGGAAAGAACTCCCAGAGGATGAAGAAGAGGCTCGACAAATCGTCCGTCGATCCAAAGCCTTTACTATGATACGAGGACAACTGTTCAGGGAAAGTGTAACCGGAGTCAGCCAGAAATGCATAACCCCGGAAGAAGGTCTAGCGATCCTCAACGACATCCACTTGGGGACCTGTGGCCACCATGCGTCCTCTAGGACCATTGTGGCTAAAGCATACCGAGCTGGATTTTATTGGCCATGAGCAAATGAAATGGCGAAAGATATAGTCGACAGATGTGAAGGCTGCCAGTTTTACTCCAATATGTCCCACAAACCCGTGTCAGCCCTAAAGACCATTCCACTCGTCTAGCCCTTTCCTGTTTGGGGATTAGATATGGTTGGACCGTTGAGGACTGGTAGGAGCGGCTTCACTCACGTGCTTGTAGCAGTTGACAAGTTTACCAAGTGGATTGAAGCCAAGCCTATCAAGAATCTGGAAGCTAGTACTGCCGTCAGCTTCATCAGAGAATTGATGTTCAGATATGGAGTTCCACACAGCATCATCACTTACAATGGATCGAACTTCGATTCAGGTGAGTTCAGAGCCTTCTGCACCTCCCAAGGCACACGAGTCGACTATGCTTCAGTCGCCCATCCCCAGTCGAATGGACAAGAAGAGAGAGCAAATGACCTAATTCTCAAAGGGTTGAAAACTCGACTTATGCGAGACCTCAAAAATGCAGCGGGTGCCTGGGCTGATGAACTTCCATCAGTTCTTTGGGGATTGAGGACAACTCCCAATCGGTCGACTGGCCGAACTCCATTCTTCTTGGTCTATGGACCTGAAGTTGTTCTACCGAGTGACTTACTTCATAACGCACCACGAGTCGAGCTCTTCTCTGAAGACAAAGCAAAACAAGCTCGGCGGGACGCAGTCGACCTCCTAGAGGAGGAAAGAGAGATGGCCTTGATCCGGTCGACCATTTATCAGCAAGACTTGCATCGATTTCATGCCCAAAATGTGAAAGGTCGAGCCTTTCAAGAGGGAGACTTGGTTCTTCGAGTGGATCAGCAGAAACCACACAAGCTCGCTCCTGCTTGGGAAGGCCCCTTCATTGTCACCAGAGTGCTCCACAATGGAGCATACCACCTTTCCAATGTCGAGCATAAGAAGGACGAGTCACGGGCTTGGAATGCGGAGTTGCTCCGCCCCTTTTACACTTAAGTACCCATTCGAATAAAATGCAATAAGAAGTACCTTTGTAATTTGCTTATCAAAGACAAGAGCTTTACAGTCCTCTTAAAACGATTGTTGTTGCTTTTATTTGCGTCTAAAATCCCCAGTGGGTGACTTAGCTACGAATCCGTTTCACCTAAGTTTAAAAGAAAATCCTACCGAGTGGTGAGCAAGCCTCCCACTCGGAGGCTTAGCTGCGAATCCGTTTCGCCTAAGTCTTAAAAATCCTACCGATTGGTGAGCAAGCCTCCCACTCGGGGGCTTAGCTGCAGTCCAGTACTCGCCTAAGTTTGTAAAATCCTACTGAGTGGTGAGCAACCCTCCCACTCGGGGGCTTAGCTGCAGTCCAGTACTCGCCTAAGTTTGTAAAATCCTACTGAGTGGTGAGCAACCCTCCCACTCGGGGGCTTAGTTGCAGTCCAGTACTCGCCTAAGTTTGAAAAATCCTACGGAGTGGTGAGCAAGCCTCCCACTCGGGGGCTTAGCTGCACTCCAATACTCGCCTAAGTTTAAAAAATCCTACCGAGTGGTGAGCAAGCCTCCCACTCGGGGGCTTAGCTGTAGTCCAGTACTCGCCTAAGTT
>NC_041392.1:491014362-491015006 GCF_002162155.2 Triticum dicoccoides
TCCTATCGAGTGGTGAGCAACCCTCCCACTCGGGGGCTTAGCTGCAATCCAATACTTGCCTAAGTTTAAAAAATCCTACTGAGTGGTGAGCAAGCCTCCCACTCGGGGGCTTAGCTGCAGTCCAGTACTCGCCTAAGTTTGAAAAATCCTACCGAGTGGTGAGCAACCCTCCCACTCAGAGGCTTAGTTGCAGTCTAGTACTCGCCTAAGTTTGAAAAATCCTACCGAGTGGTGAGCAACCCTCCCACTCGGGGACTTAGCTGCAGTCCAGTACTCGCCTAAGTTTGTAAAATCCTACCGAGTGGTGAGCAACCCTCCCACTCGGAGGCTTAGCTGCAGTCCAGTACTCACCTAAGTGTAAAAACTCCTACCGAGTGGTGGGCGACCCTCTCACTCGGGAGCTTAGCTCCACTCCAGTACTCGTCTAAGGTTTAAAGTCCGTCCTTATCCGCAAGGACGACGAGGTGCAGGTCGACTACAACATTCTCCTTTGGAGCTGCACCACAAATACAATGTACGCTCCATCACCATCCGCAAGGACGAAGAGGTGCAGGTCGACTGCAACCTTCTCCTTTGGAGCTGCGCCACAAATACAACATATGCTCCGTCACCATCCGCAAGGACGACAAGGTGCAGGTCGACTG
>NC_041392.1:491015245-491036279 GCF_002162155.2 Triticum dicoccoides
CGACTGCAACCTTCTCCTTTGGAGCTGCGCCACAAATACAACATACGCTCCATCACCATCCGCAAGGACGACGAGGTGCAGGTCGACTGCAACCTTCTCCTTAGGAGCTACGCCACAAGTACAATGTGCGCTCCATCCCCATCCACAAGGACGATGAGGTGCAGGTCAATTGCAACCTTCTCCTTTGGAGCTGCGCCACAAATACAACGTACGCTCCACCCCTGTCCGCGAGGATAACGAGATGCGGGTCGAAAGATTATTCAGAGTAAAGAGAAAATCCCACTCGAAGGCAAATACAAGCATATTCAGAAATAAACCAAGTTCAGACAGATCCTACAAATTCCAGATGACAGATCAAAAGTATTCGAGCACCAAGCCCGAAGGAGTTTAACGGTTACAACAACTACTTGGCATTCCGAGGCAAATTTAAGGCAGATTTAAATCTCAAAGTTTGTTCATTCGACAGGAGAAGGGCTGGCGGGTTCGACGAATTCGTCCAAGTCAATTCCATCTGCAATCCGAGTGGCAGCAGCGATGAAAGTCTCCATAAAGGACTAGAAATCATGTCTTTTGGTGTTGGCGACCTTGATCGCCGCCAGCTTATCTTCGCGGGCTTCCTTGCAGTGGACTCTTACCAAGGACAACGCCACGTCAGCACCACACCGGGCAGAGGACTTCTTCCATTCTTGCACTCGACCAGGGACCTCGTTGAGGCAAGCCATCAGAGACTCGAGTTCATTTTGAAGCGTCGCCCTTGGCCAGAGTGATGAGTCGATCCGTGAAATTGCCACCTTCAGATGAGCGAGGTAACTTGTAACATTGGCGACACGGGATTCCAGTCGAAGCACATTCCTGGCAGCCTCGTCGCCGACTGGAGAAACAATAGGGTCCAAACCCGTCTCGATCCGTCCAGTCTCCTCGTCAAAGTTTTGGCAGAATTCTGCAGTCAAGGAGTTAGTGAGTCGACTGGACTGGACTAACTTGCAAGCAGTAAAGCAGTCGGATTAAAAGGAGTACCTTCCAACATAAGAAAGAGCTTCTTGGCAAGAGTTCTCAGATAAGCTTCCATGTCATTTCTCTTACGAGCCGTGGATTCCAGCTTCTCATTCAGAGCCATCTTATCCTTCTTCAGACGAGTTACCTCTCGGTTGGATTCAGTGAGAGAGGACTTCAGCTTGCTTACTTCTTCTTCCAGCACTCCGACCGAAGCCAGCTTCTGGTCAGCAAGGGCAGTCTTATCTTGAGCCTCCTTCTGCGTAGCTGCAAGGTCCAAGTCCTTCTTCTCCAGAGCCAACCTCATTTTCTCTGCAAAATAAGCAATCGGATCAAACAAGAGATCGAAGAAATATTTTAAAGGACGATCGACGTGAGCAGTTGACAGGCAGTTACCTTCCATACCAGCAGCTTCATCTTGAGCTTTCTTCAATTTTTGTTGGGCCAGCTCCAAGTCAAGGTTGAGTTGCCTCTGCTTCTCCTCAAATTCGGCGAACTTGGAAATGAGAGTACAAGATTTCTATGGAGGGTAAAAGACATATCAATCGACAAGATCAAAGATTATTTACTTCCGAGTGAATAAAACTTAAAAGTTTACTCAGACCCCAGCCGACTGCCCGCAGTCGACCGCGGTCTCGGGGACTACACCCAGCGAGTGCACTTGGCGTGCCCCCACTGATTCAGAACCCACTCGACCGGTCCGCCCGGGTCGAGTAAAAAAAGAAGAAAGAGAGAAGAACTATTCAGACCCCGGCCGACTACCAGCAATCGACCGCGGTCTCGGGGACTACACCCAGTGGGTGCACTTGACGTGCCCCCACTGGTTTAGATACCACTCGGCCGGTCCGCCCGGGTCGAGTGGAAGGAAGGAAAGTGAAAAGAAGTACTCAGACCCCAGCCGACTGCCCACAGTCGACTGCGGTCTTGGGGACTACACCCAGTGGGTGCACTTAGCGTGCCCCCACCGGTTCAGATCCCACTCGCCCAGGCCGAGTGGAAGAGCTCAAATACTAAAGACAACAAAACACCTAATGGGTATACAGATTCGACGCAAACAATAAGAGATTATATGAAAGAAAATATTTCAGGTAGCATATCCTAATAGAACAAGGTCAGTCGAAAGCCAACTTACCTGGACATTGGCCCGAAGAGCCACGCTGGCATCGTAAGCAGCCTGGCTGTTGTCGTGCACCGTCTTCATCTGCTCCATCATCACGCTATCCTGACGGATAGCCTCCGCAGCGGCGTCCGACTGGCTTTCCGGAACATGATAGTTGGTGAAGAAAGGAGCAGACGGCCCAGATGCGGCAGCTTGGAGCTCCGAGGCATGAGGTTGGACGGCTGAAGGAAACACTGGTACAATCGACGGTGCGGGGCACTCACTCAACAATGGGACAACAAAAGTTACAGAGGCCCCACCTGCATCTTCAGGTTGTTGGACGATTGGTTCTGTCGTTAGTCCCGACTGAGATGTCTTGCCAGCCGCTACTTTTTTGTTCTTGCTGGGCCTCGGGGCCACATCCTCACCATCATCCGGAAGCTCGATAACGTTGGGTGGGGCTGCAAATAAATCAGTCGACCCCTAGTGAATTGCCAGAATTTAATTGACCAAATAATCAAGAACAAGATCACGAGAATTGTACCTGGGTTGGAGGTAACCGCGTCTTCCATTTCCTCGTCTTGGTATTGGCGGGCGGAAGTTCCAGAGGTAGCAGCACTGCAAATGTCAGCATTCAGTCGATTATGTTCTGTTGCTCGAGTCGACCAAAGGATCAGGTCAGATGGTTACCCAGAGATGGTGGGAATGGTCACTTCGATTCTGGGCAAAGCCTTCGGTGGTTTGGAGGATGCGACCTTCAATGGTTTCGGCGCTGGAGGCGGCGCGGTCTTGAGCTGCTTCGATACCTTCTCAGTCGGCACCGGAGAAGACGTCCGAGGGTGCTTTGAAGACTGCCCAGTTGGTGCGGCCACCAGGTCAAGGGCGCTTGCCGGGTCGTGAGCGTGCTTGGACCTCCTTTCTCTGTGAGGAGGCGAGTCGACCTCTTCTTCGTCACTCGGGTCGTCGCTCTCCTCGTCCTCCTCTGCATCCGAGTGCCACTCGCCGCTCTCGCCCCCGCTCGCCTCTCCCTCGACATTTTGCTCCCGCACTCCATTGGGCATTGAGTACATATCAACAAGAGCCTGAAAGACAAGGAATAAAAGAAAGACAGTCGACCATCAACAAGATGCTACATAGTAAAACAAGAAGACACTCGACAATGCAGAATCGTACCTGTTCCGGCTGGCGCGAATGGTCGAATGGAACCACCCTCCTGGACCCTCGGGGATTATCTTTGTTGCCGGTAATACCTCTCAGCCACTGCTCCACCGTGTCCTCACTAACATCCTTCGGGTGGATCCGAGTGGGATCCTCGAGTCCCGAGTACATCCACATCGGATGGTCACGAGCTTGGAGTGGTTGGATGCGTCGATTGAGGAAGACCTCCAACAGGTCCATACCGGTCACTCCGTCGCGGACAAGTTGGACAACCCGCTCGACCAACACCTTCACCTGCACCTTCTCCTCCAGAATCACTCTCAAGGTGGAGGGCTTCTCCACTCGAGCCATGGAAAAGGGGGGAAGTCCAGTCGACTGGCTTGGGGTCGGCTGGTCCTTGCAGTAGAACCAGGTCGACTGCCAACCCCGAACCGAGTCGGGAAGGATCATAGTTGGGAAAGTGCTTTTGTTCCTCATTTGAATTCCAAGACCCCCGCACATCTGTATCACGTGCGTCCTCTCGTCACTCGGGTTGGCCTTCTTGACCGTCTGAGAGCGACATGTGAATATATGCTTGAAGAAACCCCAGTGTGGTCGACAACCCAAGAAGTTCTCACACATAGAAACGAAAGCGGCAAGGTACACGGTGGTGTTTGGAGAAAAGTGGTGGAGTTGAGCCCCAAAGAAGTTCAAGAAACCACGAAAGAAAGGGTGGGGAGGCAAAGAAAACCCGCGGTCGACATGAGTGGCAAGGAGAACACACTCACCCTCCTGCGGCTGCGGCTCAGTCTCGTTCCTCGGGAGCCGCGCCAATTCGTGGGGGATCATTCCCCCCTCAACCAGGTCGTCGGTGTCATCTTGACTGATTGTCGAGGGGATCCAGTCACCCTGGATCTAGCCAGGTGGCAGGCCGGATCTCGACAAAGATCCGCCCCGGATGGTCTTCTTCTCTTTCGCCTTTGTCGTCGCCTTCTTCGCACGCTCCAACGCCACCGTCTTCTCCTTCCCCATGGCAGCGAATCGAGTTAGAGCGGGGCGATGATGCTGAGAGTAGAAGCAGGCGCAGCGGAGAAATCTGAGGAGGAGGAAGGAGAATGGGGGCGCACTGTTCAGAAGCCCCGGTCCGGCGCCTTATATAAGGTCACTTCCGAGTGACTGACTTGTAGGCCCGGACGATCTTATCAAATCCCGCAACAGTCGCGCACGCGATACGTGGCAAAAAAGGTAACGCAGAGATCAAGGCCGACTGCCTAATCCGTCCCGATTACTGCGGCCTCCCCCGCCCAGCGCGCTTCCCAAAATTTGAATCCCATGAAATCCGCAGACGACAGAACAACCCGTCAAATAGAAGATTTTTCCCATATCAACACTCGAAACTTAACAACGAAAGTTCACTCGACAAAACCAATAATGGATCAAGGCGACTGAACAAGCAGTTGAAGCCATCATGAATGTTCATTCGACCTCTGGGCGAGACATTCTCGAAGCACAAAAGCTGAATCGGAGAGATTATCAACTCCTTCTCCACTCGAACCCTGGACCATTCGGGGGCTAATGATGAGGCTATGTACCTAGGGTAGGGTCATAGACCTGACCTAGACATCCTCCCCTAGGACATCACCCTAAAGCCAGGATCATTCAAAGGGTACCATCATCCACTCGACCAGAGACATTCCACTCGGAAGAATCAATGTCACTCGACTGTCGCAGAAGTCACTCGACGGACAGAAGAGCTAAAGCCACTCTGCATGAGCAATGGTCGGGCATTTACTTATAGGCTTAATTGTCATTTATAGCACTTTAGTGTGGGCGTTACTAGTAACGTTCTCTCTTCAATGTACCTTAAACCCTCTATGACGTGGGTGGCTGGGATCCTAGCGCATTCTATATAAGCCACCCCCTCCATAGGCACAAGGGTTCGCACCCCCTGTAGCTCACACGCATATAATCCAGTCAACCGCCTCTGGGCTCTGAGACGTAGGGCTGTTACTTCCTCCGAGAAGGGCCTAAACTCGTAGAACTCGCGTGTACAACTCCTCCATAGCTAGGATCTTGCCTCTACATTCCTACCCCCCATTCTACTATCAGACTTAGAACCACGACAATCACTAAAATAGAAAATGTAGAGTCTTGAGCTTGGAGCTTGAGCCAATCCTTTTGTCCTTAGCATCTTGAAGGGGTTCCACATCCTCTAGTCCATGCAACTTCATTATTGAACTTATCTGAAACATACTAGGTAAAAGTGTTAGTCCAACAAGAGATATGTTGACATTAATTACCAAAACCACCTAGGGAGCACTTGTGCTTTCAATCTCCCCCTTTTTGGTAATTGATGACAACATACATCAAAGCTTTAGATAAAGATATAGAGATAGTAAGTAAAGCTTTGGAAAGACATGTAACATGCATAGGCCCCCCTACATGTATGCAATCATGTGAATATGGAATATAGGAGCATGTGAATGCATAAACATGATAGAGTAAGCAATGTGTTACATGTATCTTGGCTATATGCATCAGAGCAAATGATGTGAATATGAGAAATGTACCTTCATGCTCATGAGTCCTTCTTGCAAATAGTATGTACATCAGCAAGAATTTCTCATACACATGACTGTGATGCATATACTTACCTTGTGGTCCTGAGTTGGCTTAGGATGGGATGAACCTGCGTAAACAAGGTTAGATAACACAGATACACCTACTGGCCAGAGCAAACAAAAGAAACCACAAGAGTACCAAGACTGGGATGACATATAGAGTGAGTACTAAGTACCACATTGGATATAGACATGTCCCCAAAGGTAAAGATGTGCAATAAATTCAAGGATTTCCTTCCTTTAGATGTCTCCCCTAGAATCTAGCATGGGATACTGGGAGAAGATAGGGAACAGAAAATCAGAGCTCAAAGGAAATAAACAGAGCTAATGCAAACGAGCAAATATGAACATGTATTTCCCCTCTTGAAGACATGTGACTTCTCTCTTCTTGAACACCAAGCATCTGGGGTCCTTGATGATTACTCTTTCTTCCCTTGAGTATTCTCTCCCCCTATAGATATGATTAAGCTTTGATGTGATCTCTCTCTCTCTCCCCCTTTAACATCAATTTCCAAGAAGGGTTCTTCTGGATTTTTGTCATGATGGGTTTGGTCCTTGAGTCACAGAACAAAGTAGCAAGTTGAATGGGATGCTGGTCGAGGACAAGATTCATTGAGTGGAGCTGGATCAAAAAGAATGCACAAACAAGTGGCAAGATGTCTTTCCTGTAGTGAAATCGGTGACACCGAGTTGTATGGTTTGGTTGTACCGAGAGGATTCGGTTGGACCGAAAGCATCAGACCGGTGAGACCGAGTCCATCACAGAGAAAACACTTGTCACCTCAGCTCACTAGACAAGTAAGATCTCACAAGGATTTGCAAGGAATTAACTGAAAGATTTGAAATGAATTGGATGCAAGGAATGCAGAATAGAAAATAAAAGAGAAGAAACTAAAAAGGAGTCTAGATGAAGTTTTTTTTGAAGAGGGAAACAAATATGCATGAGACAAATGCAAGAGCACAGAAAAGAACACAAGAGAACTTCATCTAGAATTGGTCGACGACAAAGTCACCTATGTTAGAGTATATTGACTTAGGAGTCAAGTGAGATCACTTGATCATAGGTCATAGTCATCGTTTAAGCTCAAAATGGGGTTACCATTTTTCGTTTAAGCTTTTTGATGTATTCACATCTTTTCAAGTTGCTTTAACTCATGACTTGGAGTAAAGCTTCTCTAAGATGGAATAACATACATTGGGTGGTGGTGTTGATCATGATCATGTAGTTGAACTTGTGTGGGTTGCTCAAGGTTGATGTAGCTCATCAAGAGTTGGGAGCACCACTTGGAGTTTGAGTTCATCTACCTACATGGGTTAGTTTTTGCAAGGAAGAGCACTTGTGTATCCAAAATGACAATCATGAAACTCAACATAGAATTTGTCAAAGGATATGTTTGAATGGTTGCGTGCTTCCTTGTCTTCATCCACCATTGTGTAGAGACTTGGTGATATAGAAATTGCTCAAGATGTGAGTGAGTTGCAATCTCATAGATTTAGATTCATCTAAGTACCTACATGGGTTAGATAACATGCAAGGTGCAAATATATCAAAGACATAAGATAGTCAACATAAAAGAAATATCAAGGATTAGTCATAGGCTCATGCCTTGCATGTATCAAATGGAGTTCCTACTCCAAATTTGAAGCATAAATGATGTTCAATTCACCTCTTAACCCGCAAAACACTTTCTCATCAAGTGGTTTCATGAATATATCATCTAACTGCTTTTTGGTGCGAACATGCTTAAGATTAATGTCCCCTTTGGCAACATGATCTCGAATGAAATGATGACGAACTTCAATATGCTTAGTTCGAGAATGTTGCACGGGATTGTGAGCAATCTTAATAGCACTTTCATTGTCACAAAGTAATGGAACATGTTTCACAGATATCCCATAAACTTTAAGAGTTTGGGTCATCCAAAGTAATTGAGCACAACATGATCCAGCGACAATGTATTCCGCTTCGGCGGTGGATAAGGATACCGAGTTTTGTTTCTTGGAAGACCAAGACACAAGAGATCTACCAAGAAATTGACAAGTACCCGAAGTGGACTTTCTATCAACCTTGTCACCGGCATAGTCCGAGTCGGAGTAGCCAACAAGATTAAAGGAGGCCCTCTTTGGATACCAAATGCCAAAATTTGGTGTATGGATTAAGTATCTCACTATCCTTTTCACGGCCTTAAGATGACATTATTTAGGAGCGGCTTGATATCGTGCACACATGCACACACTTAGCATAATATCGGGATGTGAAGCACATAGATATAACAATGAACCAATCATAAAGCGATAAACCTTTTGACCAACTGGTTCACCATCTTTGGTTAAATCAAGATGTCCACTAGTAGGCATGGGTGTAGTAATACCTTTGCATTCTTGCATATTGAACTTCTTGAATAAGTCCTTGGTGTACTTCGTTTGAGAGACAAAGGTACCTTCCTTAGTTTGCTTGATTTGCAAACCAAGACAGAATTTGAGTTCACTCATCATCGACATCTCAAACTTCTCCGACATTACCTTTCCAAACTTTTCACTAAAGTGAGGGTTAGTTGATCCAAATATAATATCATCGACATAAATTTGGCACACAAATAGTCCTCCATTAACCCTTTTAGTAAAAAGAGTAGAACCTATTTTCCAATTTCAAAGCCTTTTTCAATAAGGAACTTGGTCAAGAATTTATACCATGCTCTAGGAGCTTGTTTAAGACCATAAAGAGCTTTGTGAAGTTTGTAAAAATGATTAGGTTTCTTAGGATTGACAAATCCGGGAGGTTGCTTAACATAAACTTCCTCCTCTATTTCACCATTTAGAAAAGCACTTTTAATGTCCATTTGGTATAGGGTGATATCATGATGATTAGCATAGGCAATTAAGATGTGAATGGACTCAAGTCTAGCAACGGGGGCATATGTCTCACCATAGTCCATACCTTCGACTTGAGTGTAGCCTTGGGCGACGATACGTGCTTTGTTGCGAACTACTTGTCCATCTTCATCTTGCTTGTTGCGAAACACCCATTTGGTACCGATGATGTTGTGGTTGTTGTCGGGCTTCTCAACTAATGTCCAAACTTGATTTCTCTCAAAGTTGTGTAGCTCTTCATTCATGGCATCTATCCAATCCGGATCTTCCAAAGCTTCTTCAACCTTCATAGGTTCAATGCTAGAGATGAATGAATAGTGTTCACAAAAGTTAGCTAAACGAGTTTTTGAGCGAGTGATTCTCCTAGTTTGGATATCATTGTAGATTTGCTCGACGGGATGGTCTTTAGCAATTCTTGCCCGAACTCGTGAAAGCTTTTGCTTGGATCTTGGTTGAACATCTTCTTCATCTTGTTCTTATTCTTGGCCTTCTTCGTTGTTGACGTCGTCGTTCTCTTGTCGTGGTGGAGAAGGAGGTTGTTGGCGTTCATCTTGGTGCACTTCCTAGTTTTCTTCATCTTGGTGTGTCCCACTTGTGGATGCTTCCGTATCAACTCTTGGTTCACCTTGTCGTGAGGTAGAAGCTTCCACTTGGATGGACGAGGTACTCTCCTTCACCTCCGTAGGATGAATCTTGCCAATAGACAAGTCTTGGATTGCTTCCGAAGGGTCTTTGTCTCCTACATCAATTGGCAATTGCTCTACTTGCGAGCCGTTAGATTCATCAAACTTCACATCTACCATCTCTTCAACCTTTCGGGCGAAATTATTGTAGACACGATATGTGTGAGAGTTTGAGCCATAACCAAGTAGGAAACCTTCATGAGACTTAGGAGCAAATTTAGAATGACGATGCTTATCAATAATGTAGCACTTTGAGCCGAATACTCGAAAGTATCCAACTTGTGGTTTGTTACCGGTGAGGAGCTCGTATGCCGTCTTGCCGAGTAGCTTGTGAAGATACAAGCGATTTGTTGCATGACAAGCTGTCTGAACCACTTCTGCCCAAAAGTTCTTTGGCGTCTTGTACTCATCAAGCATCGTTCTCTCCATTTCGACGAGTGTCCGGTTCTTCCTCTCAACAACTCCATTCTGTTGAGGTGTGTACGTAGCCAAGAATCATGTGAAATCCCTTCTTCGTCAAGAAAGGTGTCCACATTTGCGTTCTTGAACTCCGTTCCATTGTCGCTGCGAACCTTCTTGATTTTCACTTTAAATTGATTTTGGGCCTTCCTAGCGAAGTTTTTGAAGATCTTTTGGACCTGTGATTTATCATCGAGAAAGAACACCCACGTAAATCTTGAAAAAGCATCAACTATAACTAGACCAAAAGAATTTCCACCGAGACTTTTGTAAGCGTTAGGACCAAAAATATGCATGTGAAGTAGCTCGAGTGGGCTCCTTGTGGTAATGATGTTCTTCACGGGATGCCTTCCTCCAACCTGTTTACTTGCTTGACAAGCGCTGCAAAGTCTACCCTTGTCAAATATGACATCGTTAATGGCAAGGATATGATTTCCTTTAATAAGCTTGTCAAGGTTTCGCATACCAACATGACCTAATTGTCTATGCCATAACCAACCTTTAGAAAAGCAAGTTCTAGGTTGAGCCTTTTTAGTGAAATCAACAATGTAAAGATCACCTATGCGTATATCGGTAAAGACTATTTTATGATTATCTCTACAAAACACTTGGCAATCTACTTCAGTAAATAGGACATTGAAACCGAAATCAGCAAGTCTAGATACTGAAAGTAAATTGTAGCCAAGAGATTCAATGGGCATGTCATTTTGTATGGAGCTATCATGTGATATGGCCACCTTACCCTTTGAGTTGTCACCGAAAGTGACATACTTTCGAGGACCATCATTTTCAGCAAGCTCACGAAACATGTCTTTATCTCCAGTCATGTGATCGGCACATCCACTATCAAGAACCAATTCCTTTCCTCCTGCCATATATCCCCGAAGATTTGCCATAAGACCAAAGTGTCTCATTGCATCATCAAGATCAAAATCACTATCATCATCCTCGTCATAGTATCCATGTTCAACATCGTCATGAGGTGGATCAAATCCTAGAGAGGGTGATTCGTTAGAGTGAGTTTGACAATGATCTTCTTTATGAATTTTAATAGCTTCAGAAATAATATCACTAATAATTCCAACATCTCCTTTGGCACGCATAAGGTTTGTAAGCTCAAATAGACAATCACCAAACATAGGATCATTGGAATTCATCTTACTCAAGGCAATAGACTTATGGAGAATTTCATCTAGATTTTTCAAGGAATAATTTGGAAAGCGTTCCCCAAGAAATTTCCATATGGTGTAGGCACACTTAAGAGTAGGCAAACATCCAATCAACTTTCTAGGCAAGCCTCTAGAGATAAGATTAATAGTTCTAAGATTGTGAATCATGTCAATTGACTCATCAAGGGTAGGATGCATGGGATCAACATGAGGTGCACAAGGGCTAGCAATATACTGTTCAAATGATATTCATTGAAAATCACAAGCATCTCACTTTTCCACTCATGAAAATACTCTCCATCAAGTATAGGCACTCTATGTCTAAGACTCGCCAAAGTAGACTCATCAATCTTCCTCCAATGGTGTTTAAACAAAAGCAATGGAGACCAAAGCTTTGATACCAATTGAAAGGATCGAGAAGAGGTGTCTAAAGGGGGGTGATTAGACACTAAGTACCAAAAGTTGCAGTTTTTAATTTCTTTAAGTTGAAGTGGAGTTTTGGCACAAGTTTAACAAACACAATACATATCAAGCAAGCATGCAAAGAGTATATGAGCAGCGGAAAGTAAAGCATGCAACTTGCAAGGATGTAAAAGGATGGGATTGGAGTGTGCAAACGCAATTTGGAGACACAGAGATTTTTGAGACGTGGTTCCGGTAGGTGGTGCTATCGTACATCCACGTTGATGGAGACTTCAACCCACGAAGGGTAATGGCTGCGCGAGTCCACGGAGGGCTCCACCCACGAAGGGTCCACGAAGAAGCAACCTTGTCTATCCCACCATGGCCGTCGCCCACGAAGGACTTGCCTCACTAGCGGTAAATCTTCACGAAGTAGGCGATCTCCTTGCCCTTACAAACTCCTTGGTTCAAGTCCACAATCTTGTCGGAGGCTCCCAAGTGACACATAGCCAATCTAGGAGACACCACTCTCCAAGAAGTAACAAATGGTGTGTTGATGATGAACTCCTTGCTCTTGTGCTTCAAATGATAGTCTCCCCAACACTCAACTCTCTCTCACAGGATATGGATTTGGTGGAAAGAAGATTTGAGTGGAAAGCAACTTGGGAAGGCTAGAGATCAAGATTCATATGGTAAGAATGGAATATCTTGGCCTCAACACAAGTGTAGGTGGTTCTCTCTCAGAAAAGGTAAGTTGGAAGTGTAGGTTCGCTCTGATAGCTCTCTCCATGAATGAAGAGGAGGTGGAGGGGTATATATAGCCTCCACACAAAATCTAACCATTACACACAACTTGCCAATCTCGGTGGGACCGAATTGATAAACTCGGTCGGACCGATTCAACAAATCTAGTGACCGTTAGGATTTTCGGTGGGACCGACATGCAACTTGGTAGGACCGATATGGTTAGGGTTAGGGCATAACGTAATCTTGGTGAGACCGATTACACAAACTCGGTGAGACCGATTTTGGTAATAAGCTAACCAGAGAGTTGGTCAGGTAAACTCGGTGGGACCGATTCGCTCATTTTGGTGAGATCGGACTGTTACGAAAAGGAAACAGAGAGTTTACATTGCAATCTCGGTAGGACCGATTACGCAAACTCGGTGAGACCAATTTTGGTAATAAATCCATACAGAGAGATTGCAATCCCATCTCGGTGAGACCGAGATCCCTATTGGTGAGACCGATTTGCCTAGGGTTTGTGGCAGTGGCTATGACATCTGAACTCGGTGGCGTCGGATAGAAAGAATCGGTGGGGCCGAGTTTGACTTTTGGTTTAGGTCATATGTGGATGTGAGAAAGTAGTTGAGGGCTTTTGAGCATATCACTAAGAAATTTGAGCAAGAGCCTCATTAAGCAACACCTCATCCCTCCTTGATAGTATTGGCTTTTCCTATAGACTCAATGTGATCTTGGATCACTAAAATAGAAAATGTAGAGTCTTGAGCTTGGAGCTTGAGCCAATCCTTTTGTCCTTATCATCTTGAAGGGGTTCCACATCCTCTAGTCCAAGCCACTTCATTGTTGAACTTACCTGAAACATACTAGGTAAAAGTGTTAGTCCAACAAGAGATATGTTGACATTAATTACCAAAACCACCTAGGGAGCACTTGTGCTTTCAAAGGGGGGAAGGAGGAGGAGAAGAGAAGGAAAGGGTGGCTGCCCCTAGCCCTAGTCCAATTCGGTTTGGTCTAGGGGGGGGGGGCACGCGCCACTCCTTGTCTGCCTCCTCTCTTCCACCACTAGGCCCATGAGGCCCAATAACTTCCTGGGGGTCCCGGTAACCCTTGGTGTTCCGAAACTTATCCGAAACGACCTGAACCATTCTGGTGTCCGAATGTAACCTTTCAATATATGAATCTTTATGTCTTGACCATTTCGAGACTCCTCGTCACGTTTGTGATCTCATCCGGGACTCCGAACAACCTTCGGTCATCAAATCACATAAACTCATATACGAATCATCATCGAATGTTAAGCATGCGGACCCTACGGGTTCGAGAACTATGTAGACATGACCTAGACACATCTCCGGTCAATAACCAATAGCGGAACCTGGATGCTCATACTGGCTCCTACATATTCTACAAAGATCTTTATTGGTCAAACCGCACAACAACATACATTGTTCCCTTTGTCATCGGTATGTTACTTACCCGAGATTCGATCATCTGTATCATCATACCTTGTTCAATCTCGTTACTGGCAAGTCTCTTTGCTCGTTCCGTAATGCATCATCCCACAACTAACTTATTAGTCACATTGCTTGCTGATACGTCCATTTTGCATCATGCTTTTATATCGATATTTGTTGCATTATGGGCTATTATTACACATTATGTCACAATACTTATGCCTATTCTCTCTTATTTTACAAGGTTTACATAAAGAGGGACAATGCCGGCAGCTGGGATTCTGGGCTGGAAAAGGAGAAAATATTAGAGACCTATTCTGCACAGCTCCAAAAGTCTTGAAACTCCATTGAAGTTATTTCCAAAATGTATAAAAAATATTGAGCGCAAGAAGTACTAGAGGGTGCCACTCACCATCCACGAGGGTGGGGGCGCACCCTAACCCCTGGGCGCGCCTCCCTGCCTCGTGGGCCCCCTGGTGGCCCTCCGATGCCCATCTTCTGCTATATGGAGTCTTTCGTTGAGGAAAAAATCATAAGCAAGCTTTCGGGACGAGACTCTGCCGCCACGAGGCGGGACCTTGGCGGAACCAATCTAGGGTTCTGGCGGAGCTGTTCTGCCGGGGACACTTCCCTCTGGGAGGGGGAAATCATCGCCATCGTCATCACCAACGCTCCTCTCATCGGGAGGGGGCCAATCTCCATCAACATCTTCACCAGCACCATCTCCTCTCAAACCCTAGTTCATCTCTTGTATCCAATTCTTGTCTCTAAGTCTGGGATTGGTACCTATAAGTTGCTAGTAGTGTTGATTACTCCTTGTAGTTGATGCTAGCCGGTTTATTTGGTGGAAGATCATATGTTCAGATCCTATATGCATATTAATACCCCTCTGATTACGAACATGAATATGCTTTGTGAGTAGTTACGTTTGTTCCTGAGGACATGGGAGAAGTCTTGCTATTAGTAGTCATGTGAATTTGGTATTCGTTCGATATTTTGATGAGATGTATGTTGTCTCTCCTCTAGTGGTGTTATGTGAATGTCGACTACATGACACTTCACCATTATTTGGGCCTAGAGGAAGGCATTGGGAAGTAATAAGTAGATGATGGGTTGCTAGAGTGACAGAGGCTTAAACCCTAGTTTATGCGTTGCTTTGTAAGGGGCTGATTTGGATCCATATGTTTCGTGCTATGGTTAGGTTTACCTTAATAATTTTTTGTAGTTGCGGATGCTTGCAATTGGATTTAATCATAAGTGGGATCTTTGTCCAAGTAAGGACAACACCCAAGCACCGGTCCACCCTCATATCAAATTATCAAAGTACCGAACATGAATCATATGAACGTGATGAAAACTAGCTTGACGATAATTCCCATGTGTCCTCGGGAGCGCTTTCCTTCATATAAGAGTTTGTCCAGGCTTGTCCTTTGCTACAAAAAGGATTGGGCCACCTTGCTGCACTTTATTTACTTTTGTTACTTGTTGCTCGTTACAAATTATCTTATCACAAAACTATCTATTATTTCAGTGCTTGCAGAGAATACCTTGCTGAAAACCGCTTATCATTTCCTTATGCTCCTCGTTGGGTTCGACACTCTTACTTATCGAAAGGACTATGATAGATCCCCTATACTTTGGGTCATCAAGACTCTTTTCTGGCACTGTTGCCGGGGAGTGAAGCACCTTTGGTAGGTTGAATTTGGTAAGGAAAAATTTATATAGTGTGCTGAAATTTACTGTCACTTGTTACTATGGAAAGTAATCCTTTGAGGGGCTTGTTCGGGGTATCTTCACCACGACCAGTAGAGCAAAGAGTTGCTCCTCAACCTACTCAACCTACTGAACCTACTGAAAATGAAAATGTCTACTTTGAAATTCCTTCGGGTATGATAGAAAAACTACTAGCTAATCCTTTTGCAGGAGATGGAACATTACATCCTGATGAGCACCTAATATATGTGGATGAAGTTTGTGGATTATTTAAGCTTGCAGGTATGCCCGATGATGTTGTCAAGAAGAAGTTCTTCCCTTTATGTTTGATGGGAGATGCATTGACATGGTATAGGCTATGTGATGATATGGGATCATGGAACTACAAACGATTCAAATTGGAATGTCATCAGAAGTTTTATCCTATGCATCTTGTTCATCGTGATCGCAATTATATATATAATTTTGGCCTCGCGAAGGAGAAAGCATCGCTCAAGCTTGGGGGAGGCTTAAATCAATGTTATATTAATGCCCCAATCATGAGCTCTCAAGAGAAATGATTATTAAAAAAAATTATGCTCGGCTTTCTGATAACAATCACACCATGCTCGATACTTCTTGTGCTGGCTCTTTTATGATGAAGACTATTGAATTCAAATGGGATTTATTGGAAAGAATTAAGCGCAACTCTGAAGATTGGGATCTCAATGAAGGTAAGGAGTCAGGTATGACACCTAAGTTTGATTGTGTTAAATCTTTTATGGATACCGATGTTTTCCGTAAATTTAGCACTAAATATGGACTTGACTCTAAGATAGTAGCTTCTTTCTGTGAATCTTTTGCTACTCATGTTGATCTCCCTAAGGAGAAGTGGTTTAAATATCATCCTCCCATAGAAGTAAAAGTAGCTGCACCTATTAAAGTTGAAGAAAAGACTATCACTTATAATGATCCTATTATTCCTACTGCTTATGTTGAGATACCACCTTTTCCTGTTAGGATAAAAGATCATGCTAAAGCTTCAACTGTGGTTGATACGTCTCCAACGTATCTATAATTTTTTATTGTTCCATGCTATATTATATTCTGTTTTGGACATTATTGGGCTTTATTATATACTTTTATATTACTTTTGGGACTAACCTATTAACCGGAGGCCCAACCCAGAATTGCTGTTTTTTTTGCCTATTTTAGGGCTTTGCAGAAAAAGAATATCAAACGGAGTCCAAACGGAATGAAACATTCGGGAACGTGATTTTCGGAACGAACATGATCCAGAGGACTTGGACCCTATGTCAAGCAATCAACGAGGAGGGAACGAGGTAGGGGGCATGCCTACACCCCAGGCGCGCCCTCCACCCTCGTGGGCCCCCTGTTGCTCCACGGACGTACTCCTTCCTCCTATATATACCTATGTACCCCCAAACTACCAGATACGAAGCCAAAACCCTAATTCCACCGCCATAACTTTCTGTATCCACGAGATCCCATCTTGGGGCCTTTTCCGGAGCTCCGCCGGAGGGGGCATCGATCACGGAGGGCTTCTACATCAACACCATAGCCCCTCCGATGAAGTGTGAGTAGTTTACCTCAGACCTATGGGTCCATAGTTATTAGCTAGATGGCTTCTTCTCTCTTTTTGGATCTCAATACAAAGTTCTCCCCCTCTCTTGTGGAGATCTATTCGATGTAATATTCTTTTGCGGTGTGTTTGTTGAGACCGATGAATTGTGGGTTTATGATCAAGTTTATCTATGAACAATATTTGAATCTTCTCTGAATTCTTTTATGTATGATTGGTTATCTTTGCAAGTCTCTTCGATTTATCAGTTTGGTTTGCCTACTAGATTGATCTTTCTTGCAATGGGAGAAGTGCTTAGCTTTGGGTTCAATCTTGCGGCGTCCTTTCCCAGTGACAGTAGGGGCAGCAAGGCACGTATTGTATTGTTGCCATCGAGGATAACAAGATGGGGTTTATATCATATTGCATGAGTTTATCCCTCTACATCATGTCATCTTGCTTAAAGCGTTACTCTGTTCTCTTGAACTTAATACTCTAGATGCATGCTTGATAGTGGTCGATGTGTGGAGTAATAGTAGTAGATGCATGCAGGAGTCGGTCTACTTGTCTTGGACGTGATGCCTATATACATGATCATAACTAGATATTCTCATAACTATGCTCAATTCTGTCAATTGCTCAACAGTAATTTGTTTACCCACCATGAATACTTATGCTCTTGAGAGAAGCCACTAGTGAAACCTATGGCCCCCGGGTCTATCTTCCATCATATTAATCTTTCAACACTTAGTTATTTTTATTGCCTTTTATTTTACTTTGCATCTTTATCATAAAATACCAAAAATATTATCTTATCACATCTATCAGATCTCACTCTTGTAAGTGACCATGTAGGGATTGACAACCCCTTATCGCATTGGTTGCGAGGATTTATTTGCTTGTGTAGGTGCGAGAGACTCGTGCGTGGCCTCCTACTGGATTGATACCTTGGTTCTCAAAAACTGAGGGAAATACTTACGCTACTTTGCTGCATCACCCTTTCCTCTTCAAGGGAAAACCAACGCAGTGCTCAAGACGTAGCAAGAAGGATTTCTGGCGCCGTTTCCTGGGAGGTCTATGCAAAAGTCAACACACCAAGTACCCATCACAAACCCTTATCTCCCGCATTACATTATTTGCCATTTGCCTCTCGTTTTCCTCTCCCCCACTTCACCCTTGCCCTTTTATTCGCCCTCTCTTTTCCGCTTGCCTCTTTTTGCCCGTTTCTTGTTTGCTTGTGTGTTGGATTGCTTGCTTTTCACGATGGCTCTATCTAGATTTGGTGATCTCCACCTTAAAAGGTTAGAAGAGATCGAAAGCAACGTCAGGAGTTTTATGGTCTTACAATTTGAGCATAATAATTTCTTTAGAAATGAGCTTAAAGAACAAAAAAAAATATGGGTTATATGAATAAAGAGCTCGATGATATGTCTAAATAATTTGATGGTTTGAAATCTCAGATTGCTCATCTTGAGAAGTTGATAGCTGAAGTTTCGGATAAGCAAGCCACCTTAGTTAATAAGATGGCCGCTAAGCCGGAATTTTTTTGGAAGACAAAGATGAAGATCTAAAAGTTATTGATGTGTCCCCTATTAAATCTTTGTTTTGCAATATGAATCTTGATAATGATGGGACCGAATATGATCCACCTTTACCTAGACGGCGTTCCAAAAATTCGGAGTCTTTAGATCTTGATGCTAAAATTGTTAAAAGTGGGATTGAAGAAGTCAAAACTTTAAATATTAATGAACCCACTATTTTGGATTTCAAGGAATTTAATTATGATAATTGCTCTTTGGTAGATTGTATTTCCTTGTTGCAATCCGTGCTAAATTCTCCTCATGCTTATAGTCAACATAAAGCTTTTACTAAACATATCGTTGATGCTTTGATGCAATCTTATGAAGAAAAACTTGAGTTGGAAGTTTATATCCCTAGAAAACTTTATGATGAGTGGGAACCTACTATTAAAATTAAAATTAAAGATCATGAATGCTATGCTTTGTGTGATTTGGGTGCTAGTGTTTCCATGATTCCAAAGACTTTGTGTGATTTGCTAGGTTTCCGTGATTTTGATGATTGCTCTTTAAACTTGCACCTTGCGGATTCCACCATTAAGAAACCTATGGGAAGAATTAATGATGTTCTTATTGTTGCAAATAGGAACTATGTGCCCGTAGATTTTATTGTTCTTGTGTAGAGACCAGACCTCAGACGGTCCAATCTCTGTGCTCTGGTGTCATCCCTAGATCAGTAATGCTGACACCACACAGTACTTGAAGGATTTATAACATAGTAGCAATCACACACTTATTACATCGAGTGTCTCAAAAGAGAACTTATTACAATAAATATGGCTTAAGGCCATCTAATAACGATAACAGCGGAAGGCTTCGAAGATAAGTGAGTCCATCAACTCCAACGGCATCACTGAGTATAGAACCACGACCTGAAGGCACCTTAATCGTCGTCTGAAAAGTCTGCAACATGAACGTTGCAGCCTGAAACGGGTCAGCACATGGAATATGCTGGCAATGTAACACATAGAGAGTAATGGAAGATATAGACTATACTACATGCATATTTGGCTAGTGGAAAGCTCTATGGTTACAGTTTTGCGTAAAGCCAAATTTTCCCTACTGTAAACGAATAAATTTTATTTAACTATCATGGTAGTTGTTAAACATTGAGAATGGTTGATAGCATTCTCAATCCCAATTAAGCATCATCATTAAACAAAACCCAACAAAATTAATTAGAGTAACATGATGAGATTCACATGATAATCCAGATACTAGATACTCAAGATGTCCATAACCGGGGACACGACTAACCATGATTAGTTTATACACTCTGCAGAGGTTTGCGCACTTTTCCCCACAAGACTCGATCTCCTCCATTGGATTTCTCGCACTGCATGGTGTTTGAGAAACGGATGACCGAGACATAGTCTTTCAGAAGCGCTAGCACCTTACGATGGGTAGACCGTACCACCTACATTCCCTACATCTGCTGGTCTACCACTGTAAGAGTTTGCACGACTTAGTCAACTATGCTAGAGCCCATAGTAGCTTGTGGCTGCACACGGAAGTTTCTAGCATGAATAATCTCATGATCCCTTTGGGCCTGGGTGGTGGTCCAAAAGAAAAATAGGCAATCGCTGGAATACCCAGGTGCCTCAATCCACCCAAACGTGTATTTAAGTTGCCACCTTAGATAAACCATTAATTTAACAATCTCACATCTGTCATGGATACACTCACCCAATCCACGTCTACTAGCATAGCATGGCATAATAAGCAAAGGTAGAAGTAACTCCTAAAGGTTTGATAATAAACAGGTAATAGGTACTACCTCAACTACTTCCCAAACCCACAATTTAATTAGATCCTAAACATGCAATGGTGTGAGGATTGATCTAATGCAATAAAACTGGGTAGTAGGAGGTATGATCAAAGTGTTACTTGCCTTGCTGATGATCCGAGAAACCTAGTGATTCGAAGTAGCAAGCGGTGCACTCCGGGTACTCTATCGCAAACAAACAAGCATACAATAAGTACTCAACTAATGCAACTAATGCACAGGTAAAACTCGAATAAGGGATATAACCAGAAAGTTCAACTTAAGAACACCGGTTGGCAAAAAGAATCAAATCGAACGAAGCAACGAAAGACAAATGGCAAAAGAAACATGCTTCATTTACTATTCTGTATCTAGGGCAATTTTTTACAGGGGCAAAAACTTGTTTGAGTTGGTTAAATGGAAAGAGGGTTTCGAGATGAAACTCCAGGCGCTTGAATCGCCTGATTCCGATAAACAAGCGAAAAGTTATACTAGAATGAAAATTGGATCAGGAATCACGATCAGAAAAATCGCGGATTTAATCCGAGAAAAAGAAAAACGATGAACAGATTAACGAACGAACGTTCGTTATCTGGATCTAACCGATGAACGTGTTCGTTAAAACGAACGAACGAGCGAACGCTCGCTAATTAACTAAACCGGAAAAAACAATCTAATGAAAAAAACAGATCTAACTTTAAAAAAAAACCGATCGGTTTTCTTCACGAAAACCGAGGCAACAACGTCTACCTCGGCGGCTCCGGCGAACGACGGCGGCGCGGCTCT
>NC_041392.1:491036618-491067590 GCF_002162155.2 Triticum dicoccoides
CGGGCCTCGGGCGGCATACTTAAAGCCCCGGCCAGGCGGAGTCCTGGCCGGTTACGGCCCAAAGTCGGTTCGGACCCCCCCTTTTTTTAAATAATTATGCTCAGGAAAAAACAAAAGAAATAGTAAACGGACTCTAAAAATCCTGAAATAAATTTTCCCCGGATTCTAAAATCAAGCCGCACAGGATGAACATTTATTTGGGGCCTATATGCAATTTTTAAAAATGCACATTTTTCCTAAATTCAAATAAAATAGCAAATAAAACCAAAATAAAATCTTATTTGATTTTATTATTAAATCCTCAATATTTCTTTACTTTGGGAAAGTCATTTTATTCCCTCTCTCATATTTTCATAATAGAAATAATTGAAGATAAAATAAATAAAATCAAATGATCCTATTTTCAAAATTTGAGAAAGCTCAAATATGAAAATAACGAAATCCCCAACTCTCTCCGAGGGTCCTTGAGTTGCGTAGAATTTTCTAGGGTCAGCCAAAATGCAATAAAATATGATATGCAATGATGATCTAGTGTATAACATTCCAAATTGAAAATTTGGGATGTTACATATTGGTATCGATTGCAATCCTTCATGTCCTATTATTCTTGGTAGACCTTTCCTTAGAACGATTGGTGCAATTATTGATATGAAGGAAGGGAATATTAGATTCCAATTTACGTTAAGGAAAGGCATGGAACACTGAAACAAAATAAAATTACCTTATGAATCTATTATGAGAGCCACTTATGGATTGCCTACCAAAGATGGCAATACCTAGATCTATCCTTGCCTTTATGCCTAGCTAGGGGCATTAAACGATAGCGCTTGTTGGGAGGCAACCTAATTTTATTTTTATTCCTTGATTTTTGCTCCTATTTAGTAATAAATAATTTATCTAGCCTCTGTTTTGGTTGTGTTTTTTGTGTTTAATTAGTGTTTGTGCCAAGTAGAACCGTTGGGAAGACTTGGGGAAAGTCTTTTTAATCTTGCTGTAAAAAACAGAAACTTTAGCGCTCACGAGAATTGCTGCCATTTTTAAATGGAAAGTGATATTTAGTTAATTCTCTTTGCATATGATCAATATATAAATTCCTCACGTCCAGCAATTGATTTTAGAATTTTTCAGATTCCAGATCTTGCGTTAGCTACAGATTACTACAGACTGTTCTGTTTTTGACAGATTCTGTTTTTCGTGTGTTGTTTGCTTATTTTGATGAATCTATGGCTAGTAAAATAGTTTATAAACCATAGAGAAGTTGGAATACAGTAGGTTTAACACCAACATAAATAAAGAATGAGTTCATTACAGTACCTTTAAGTGGTGTTTTGTTTTCTTTCGCTAGCGGAGCTCACGAGATTTTCTACTTTAAGTTTTGTGTTGTGAAGTTTTCAAGTTTTGGGTGAAAGATTTGATGGATTGTGGAACAAGGAGTGAAAAGAGCCTAAGCTTGGGGATGCCCATGGAACCCCAAGATAATCTAAGGACACCTAAAATCCAAAGCTTGGGGATGCCCCGGAAGGCATCCCCTCTTTCGTCTACTTCCATCGGTTACTTTACTTGGAGCTATATTTTTATTCACCACATGATATGTGTTTTGCTTGGAGAATCTTGTATGACTTGAGTCTTTGTTTTTAGTTTACCACAATCATCCTTGCTGTAGACACCTTTTTACAGACACACACATGATTCGGAAATTATTAGAATACTCTATGTGCTTCACTTATATCTTTTGAGTTATATAGTTTTTGCTCTAGTACTTCACTTATATATCTTGTAGAGCACGGTGGTGGTTTTGTTTTATAGAAACTATTATTCTCTCATGCTTCACTTATATTATTTTGAGAGTCTTAAATAGAATGGTAATTTGCTTAAATAATTCTAAATATGCTAGGTATTCAAGACTAGTAAAAACTTTCTTATGAGTGTGTTCAATACTAAGAGAAGTTTGATGCTTGATGATTGTTTTGAGACATGAAGGTAGTGATATCAAATTTGTGCTAGTTGAGTAGTTGTGAATTTGAAAAATACTTGTGCTAAAGTTTGCAAGTCCCGTAGCATGCACGTATGGTAAACATTATGTAACAAATTTGAAACATGAGGTGTTCTTTGATTGTCCTCCTTATGAGTGGCGGTCGAGGACGAGCGATGGTCTTTTCCTACCAACATATCCCCCTAGGAGCATGCGCGTAGTGCTTGGTTTTTGATGACTTGTAGATTTTTGCAATAAGTATGTGAGTTCTTTATGACTAATGTTGAGTCCATGGATTATACGCACTCTAACCTTTCCATCATTGCTAGCCTCTTCGGTACCGTGCATTGCCCTTTCTCATATTGAGAGTTGGTGAAAACTTCGCCGGTGCATCCAAACCCCGTGATATGATATACTTTTTCACACATAAACCTCCTTATATCTTCCTCAAAACAGCCACCATACCTACCTATTATGGCATTCCCATAGCCATTCCGAGATATATTGCCATGCAACTTTCCATCGTTCCATTTATCATGACACATTCATCATTGTCATATTGCTTTGCATGATCATGTAGTTGACATAGTATTTGTGGCGAAGCCACCATTCAAAATCATTTCATACATTTCACTCTTGGTTCATTGCATATCCCGCTACACCACCGGAGGCATTCATATAGAGTCATACTTTGTTCTAGTATCGAGTTGTAATCATTGAGTTGTAAATAAATAGAAGTGTGATGATCATCATTTTCTAGAGCATTGTCCCAAGTGAGGAAAAAAGAAGAATAAAGGCCATAAAAAGAGAAGGCCCAAAAAATGAGAGAAAAAGAGAGAAGGGACAATGCTACTATCCTTTTACCACACTTGTGCTTCAAAGTAGCACCATAATCTTCATGATAGAGAGTCTTTTGTTTTCTCACTTTCACATACTAGTGGGAACTTTTCATTATAGAACTTGGATTGTATATTCCAACAATGGGCTTCCCCAAATGCCCTAGGTCTTCGCGAGCAAGCAAGTTGGATGCACACCCACTTAGTTTCTTTTGTTGAGCTTTCATATATTTATAGCTCTAGTGCATCCGTTGCATGGCAATCCCTACTCCTTGCATTAACATAAATTGATGGGCACCTCCATAGCTCATTGATTAGCCTCGTTGATGTGAGACTTTCTCCCTTTTTTGTCTTCTCCACATAACCCCCATCATTATATTCTATTCCACCCATAGTGCTATATCCATGGCTCACTCTCATGTATTGCGTGAAGATTGGAAAAGTTTGAGATTACTAAAGTATGAAACAATTGCTTGGCTTGTCATCGGGGTTGTGCATGATGAGAGCATTCTTGTGTGACGAAAATGGAGCATGACTAAACTATATGATTTTGTAGGGATGAACTTTCTTTGGCCATGTTATTTTGAGAGGACATAATTGCTTAGTTAGTATGCTTAAAGTATTATTATTTTTATGTCAATATTGAACTTTTATCTTGAATCTTTCGGATCTGAATATTCATACCACAATTAGGAAGAATTACATTGAAAATATGCCAAGTAGCATTCCACATCAAAAATTATGTTTTTATCATTTACCTACTCGAGGACGAGCAAGAATTAAGCTTGGGGATGCTTGATACGTCTCCAACGTATCTATAATTTTTGATTGTTCCATGCTATATTATATTCTGTTTTGGACATTATTGGGCTTTATTATACACTTTTAAATTATTTTTGGGACTAACCTATTAACCGGAGGCCCAACCCAGAATTGCTGTTTTTTTCCTATTTTAGGGCCGTGACCTTGATCGAGTTTTGCAGAGATGTGAAGAAACTAACCTTGTCTTGAATTGGGAGAAGTGCCACTTTATGGCTAATGAAGGTATTGTCTTGGGGCATAAAATTTCTGAAAGGGGCATTGAAGTTGATAAAGCTAAAGTTGATGCTATTGAAAAGATGATGTATCCTAGGGACATCAAAGGTATAAGAAGTTTCCTTGGCCATGCCGGCTTTTATAGGAGGTTCATTAAGGACTTCTCAAAAATTTCTTGGCCTCTGACTAATTTATTACAAAAAGATATACCATTCGTCTTTGATGATGATTGTGTAGAAGCATCTGAAATACTTAATAAAGCATTGATCTCTGCACCTATTGTTCAGCCACCTGATTGGAATTTACCTTTTGAAATTATGTGTGATGCTAGCGATTATGCTGTAGGTGCTGTTCTAGGGCAAGGAGTTGATAAGAAATTAAATGTTATTCAATATGCTAGTAAAACTCTAGACAATGCCCAGAGAAATTATGCTACTACTGAAAAAGAATTCTTAGCAATTGTATTTGCTTGTGATAAGTTCAGACCTCATATTGTTGATTCTAAAGTAACTATTCACACAGATCATGCTGCTATTAAATATCTTATGGAAAAGAAAGATGCTAAACCTAGACTTATTAGATGGGTTCTCTTGCTAGAAGAATTTGATTTGCATATTATTGATAGAAAGGGAGCCGAGAACCCCGTTGCAGATAACTTGTCTAGGTTAGAAAATGTTCTTGATAATCCACTACCTATTGATGATAGCTTTCCTGATGAACAATTAAATGTCATAAACACTTCTCATACTGCTCCATGGTATGTTGATTATGCTAATTACATTGTTGCTAAATTTATACCACCTAGTTTCACATACCGGCAAAAGAAAAAGTTTTTCTATGATTTAAGACATTACTTTTGGGATGACCCACATCTCTATAAACAAGGATTAGATGGTGTTATTAGACGTTGTGTACCTGAGCATGGACCGGAACAGATCCTACGCAAGTGTCACTCCGAAGCTTATGGAGGACACCACGCTGGAGATAGAACTGCACACAAGGTATTGCAATCCGGTTTTTATTGGCCTACTCTGTTCAAGGATGCCCGTAAGTTTGTCTTATCTTGTGATGAATGTAAAAGAATTGGTAATATTAGTAGACGTCAAGAAATGACTATGAATTATTCACTTGTTATTGAACCATTTGATGTTTGGGGCTTTGATTATATGGGACCGTTTCCTGCCTCTAATGGATATACACATATTTTAGTTGATGTTGATTACGTTACTAAGTGGGTAGAAGCTATTCCAACTAGTAGTGCTGATCATAACACCTGTATTAAGATGCTTAAAGAAGTTATTTTTCCGATGTTTGGAGTCCCTAGATATTTAATGACTGATGGTGGTTCACATTTTATTCATGGTGCTTTCCGTAAAATGCTTGCTAAGTATGATGTTAATCATAGAATTGCATCTCCTTATCACCCACAGTCCAGTGGTCAAGTAGAATTGAGTAATAGAGAACTCAAATTAATTTTGTAGAAGACTGTTAATAGATCTAGAAAGAATTGGTCCAAGAAACTTGATGATGCATTATGGGCCTATAGAACTGCATATAAAAATCCTATGGGTATGTCTCCATATAAAATGGTTTATGGAAAAGCATGTCACTTACCTCTCGAATTAGAACATAAGGATTATTGGGCTATTAAAGAGCTCAATTATGATTTCAAACTTGCCGGTGAGAAAAGGTTATTTGACATTAGCTCACTTGATGAATGGAGAACCCAAGCCTATGAGAATGCCAAATTGTTTAAGGAAAAAGTTAAAAGATGGCATGACAAAAGGATACAAAAGCATGAGTTTAATGTAGGTGATTATGTATTGCTATACAACTCTCGTTTAAGATTTTTTGCAGGAAAACTTCTCTCTAAATGGGAAGGTCCTTATGTTATCGAGGAGGTCTATCATTCCGGTACCATAAAAAACAGCAACTTCGAAGGCACAAATCCGAAGGTGGTGAACGGTCAAAGAATCAAACATTATATCTCAGGTAATCCTATAAATGTTGAAACCAATGTTATTGAAACCGTAACCCCGGAGGAATACATAAGGGACACTTTCCGGAACATTTCAGACTCCGAAAAGGAATAGGTATGTGGTACGGTAAGTAAACCAACTCCAAAACAGTTCTAATGGCAATTTTTCTCCGTTTTGGAATATTTAGAAAAATAGAAAAATAAGAAGCGGTCTAGGAAGGACACGAGAGTGGAGGGCGCGCCCTACCCCCTGGGTGCGCCCCTGCCTCGTGGGCACCTCGTGTGCTCTCCTGACTCCGTTTTCTTGCATGTTACGTATTTTGGTTGGTAAATATTCATTATATAATCTCCCGAAGGTTTTGACTCATGTATCACGCAATTGTCCTCTGTTTGTGTTTCGAGCTGTTGCTGCTGTAGATTAGAGCAAGATGTCCTCTCAAGAGTCAATCGGGGAGAGCCGGGTGTCTCATCTGGCATTGAGATCAAGGACAAACAACGATGTTGACCACTTTGGGCCAGCAACGGAGGAAGAGATGGAGGCTGATTTGAAGAGGATAGATGCCATGGAGGAGGATCAAGAAGTCACTTCTTGCTTCTGAGCTGGATTCACGACGGGGGAACTACAGAGCTCGATTATTCCAAACTCGGTTATCCCTTCCAATGTTAGATTTCTTTCTTATGAAAATATGAAGAAGAGTGTCACTTGTTCTCCCGTAGCTATGCAACACCCTTGGGTGCAAGGAGCTCTAGCCATCACAGGAAAGCTTTGTAAGGAAATAATGGACCTCAAGCAGCAAGTCAATAAGCTCGAGGAGGAGAATCGTATCCTGAGGGGCATCATCGCCAAGAATATCACATCACCAACAAAGGAGACATAATCACATGGGTATGGGCACTCCCCTTGGCAACTGCCAAGCTTGGGGGAGGTGCCCCGGTATTGTATCACCATCACATCTCTATCTTTATCATTTTTCTTAGTTCGATCCTTTTAGTAATATCTTGATCTAGTAGAATAAAGTTTTTGGTATGATCTAGTTTTGAGTTTTGCTTTACAATCCCTCTATGTAATCGAGTCCGTGAGCTATAAATAAAGATTAGTGTTGAGTCAAGGGCTTGATTTATCTTGCTATGATCTTGAGTGAATAAAAGAAAAAAGAAAGAATAAAAAGAAACAAAGAGATCATATGGATCTTATGGGGAGTAATGAGCTCACATATAAAGAGTATGATGAATAAAAGTTGTTGAGAGTTGACAAACATAGTTTTGGTCATCGTTGCAATTAATAGGAAGTAATAAAGAAAGAGAGGTCTTCACATATAAATACACTATCTTGGACATCTTTTATGATTGTGAGCACTCATTAAAATATGACATGCTAAAGAGTTGACGTTGGACAAGGAAGACAACGTAATGGGTTATGTTTTCTTACATCTGAGATAAATTATACTGTCATGGATCATCCAACATGATTGAGCTTGCCTTTCCCCTCATGCTAGCCAAATTCTTTGCACCAAGTAGAGATACTACTTGTGCTTCCAAATATTCCTAAACCCAGTTTTGCCATGAGAGTCCACCATATCTACTTATGGATTGAGTAAGATCCCTCAAGTAAGTTGTCATCGGTGCAAGCAATAAAAATTGCTCTCTAAATATGTATGACTTATTAGTGTGGGAGAAAATAAGCTTTATATGATCTTGTGATATGGAAGAAATAAAAGCGACAGACTGCATAATAAAGTTCCATATCACAAGTGGCAACATAAAGTGACGTTCTTTCGCATTAAGATTTTGTGCATCCAACCATAAAAGCGCATGACAACCTCTGCTTCCCTCTGCTAAGGACCTATATTTTACTTTTATCTCCTACCTTACATAAGAGTCATGGTGATCTTCACCTTTCCTTTTTACATTTTATCTTTTGGCAAGCACAATATGTTGGAAAGATCCTGATATATATAGCTAATTGGATGTGAGTCTTCATGAACAATTATTGTTGACATTACCCTTGAGGTAAAACGTTGGGAGGCAAAACTATAAGCCCCTATCTTTCTTTGTGTCCGATTAAAACTTCATACCCATTAATATTGCGTGAGTGTTAGCAATTGTGAAAGACTAAAAGATGGTTGAGTATGTGGACTTGCTGAAAAGCTCTTATATTGACTCTTTCCTATGTTATGATAAATTGCAATTGCCTCAATGACTGAGATTAGAGTTTGTTGGTTCTCAATGAAGTTTATGATTCATACTTGAAATTATGATTGAATTGTTACTTTAGCATAAGAGATCATATGACAATATATATATATATATATATATATATATATATATATATATATATATATATATATATATATGTTGCTGTTCTAAGAATGATCATGATGCCCTCATGTCCGTATTTTATTTTTATCGACACCTCTATCTCTAAACATGTGGACATATTTTTCGATTTCGGCTTTCGCTTGAGGACAAGCGAGGTCTAATCTTGGGGGAGCTGATACATCCATTTTGCATCATGCTTTTATATTGATATTTATTGCATTATGGGCTGTTATTACAGATTATGTCACAACACTTATGCCTGTTCTCTCTTATTTTACAAGGTTTACATAAAGAGGGAGAATGCCGACAGCTGGGATTCTGGGCTGGAAAAGGAGCAAATATTAGAGACCTATTCTGGACAGCTCCAAAAGTCCTGAAACTTCATGGAAGTTATTTCTAGAATATATAAAAAATACTTAGCGCAAGAAGTACCAGAGGGGGGCCACTCACCAACCACGAGGGTGGGGGCGCGCCCCCTGCCTCGTGGGCCCCATGGTGGCCCTCCGATGCCCATCTTCTACTATATGGAGTCTTTCGTTGAGGAAAAAATCATAAGGAAGCTTTCGGGACGAGACTCCGCCGCCACGAGGCAGAACCTTGGCAGAACCAATCTAGGGCTCCAGCGGAGCTGTTCTGCCGGGGACACTTTCCTGCGGGAGGGGGAAATCATCGCCATCATCATCACCAACGCTCCTCTCATCAGGAGGGGGCCAATCTCCATCAACATATTCACCAGAACCATCTCCTCTCAAACCGTAGTTCATCTCTTGTATCCAATTCTTGTCTCTAAGTCTGGGATTGGTACCTGTAGGTTGCTAGTAGTGTTGATTACTCCTTGTAGTTGATGCTAGCCAGTTTATTTGGTGGAAGATCATATGTTCATATCCTATATGCATATTAATACCCCTCTGATTATGAACATGAATATGCTTTGTGAGTAGTTACGTTTGTTCCTGAGGACATGAGAGAAGTCTTGCTATTAGTAGTCATGTGAATTTGGTATTCGTTCAATATTTTGATGAGATGTATGTTGTCTCTCCTCTAGTGGAATTATGTGAACGTCGACTACATGACACTTCACCATTATTTGGACCTAGAGGAAGGCATTGGGAAGTAATAAGTAGATGATGAGTTGCTAGAGTGACAGAAGCTTAAACCCTAGTTTATGCGTTGCTTAGTAAGGGGCTGATTTGGATCCATATGTTTCATGCTATGGTTAGGTTTACCTTAATACTTCTTTTGTAGTTGAGGATGCTTGCAATAGGAGTTAATCATAGGTGGGATGCTTGTCCAATTAAGGGCAGCACCCAAGCACCGGTCCACCCTCATATCAAATTATCAAAGTACCGAACGCGAATCATATGAACGTGATGAAAACTAGCTTGACGATAATTCCCATGTGTCCTCGGGAGCGCTTTCCTTCATATAAGAGTTTGTCCAGGCTTGTCCTTTGCTACAAAAGGATTGGGGCACCTGGCTGCACTTTATTTACTTTTGTTACTTGTTGCTCGTTACAAATTATCTTATCACAAAACTATCTATTACCTATAATTTCAGTACTTGCAGAGAATAGCTTGCTGAAAACCGCTTATCATTTCCTTCTACTCCTCGTTGGCTTCGACACTCTTACTTATCGAAAGGACTACGATAAATCCCCTATACTTGTGGGTCATCACTTGCAAGGCCTATAGTGATGTGCATTACCGAGAGGGCCCAGAGATACCTCTTCGACAATCGAAGAGGCAAATCCTAATCTCGATCTATGCCAACTCAACAAACACCATCGGAGACACCTGTAGAGCATATTTATAATCACCCAGTTATGTTGTGATGTTTGATAGCACACAAAGTATTCCTCTGGTATTCGGGAGTTGCATAATCTCATAGTCATAGGAACATGTATAAGTCATGAAGAAATCAATAGCAATAAACTAAACGATCATAGTGCTAAGCTAACAGATGGGTCTTGTCCATCACATCATTCTCTAATGATGTGATCCCGTTCATCAAATGACGACACATGTCCATGGATAGGAAACTTAACCATCTTTGATTAACGAGCTTGTCTAGTAGAGGCATACTAGGGACACTCTGTTCGTCTATGTATTCACACATGTACTAAGTTTTCGGTTAATAAAATTCTAGCATGAATAATAAACATTTATCATGATATAAGGAAATATAAATAACTACTTTATTGTTGCCTCTAGGGCATATTTCCTTCAGTCCCACTTGCACTAGAGTCAATAATCTAGATTACATAGTAATGATTCTAACACCCATGGAGTCTTGGTGTTGATCATGTTTTGCTCGTGAGAGAGGCTTAGTCAAAGGGTCTGCAACATTAAGATCCGTATGTATCTTGCAAATTTCTATGTCTCCTTCCTTGACTTGATCACGGATGGAATTGAAGCATCTCTTGATGTGCTTGGTTCTTTTGAGAAATCTGGATTCCTTTGCCAAGGCAATTGCACCAGTATTTTCACAAAAGATTTTCATTGGACCCGATGCACTAGGTATGACACCTAGATCGGATATGAACTCCTAAATCCAGACTCCTTCATTTGTTGCTTCCTAAGCAGCTATGTACTCCTCTTCACACATAGATCCCACCACGACGCTCTATTTAGAACTACACCAACTTACATCTCCACCATTCAATATAAATACGTATCCGGTTTGTGACTTAGAGTCGTCCGGATCAGTGTCAAAGCTTGCATCGACGTAACCATTTACGACGAGCTCTTTGTCACCTCCATAAACGAGAAACACATCCTTAGTCCTTTTTAGGTATTTCAGGATGTTCTTGACCGCTGTCCAATGATCCACTCCTGGATTACTTTGGTATCTCCCTGGTAAACTAATAGCAAGGCACACATCAGGTCTGGTACACAGCATTGCATACATGATAGAACCTATGGCTGAAGCATAGGGAATGACTTTCATTTTCTCTCTATCTTCTGCAGTAGTCGGGCATTGAGTCTGACTCAACTTCACACCTTGTAACACAGGCAAGAACCCTTTCTTTGCCTGATCCATTTTGCACTTCTTCAAAACTTTATCAAGGTATGTGCTTTGTGAAAGTCCAATTAAGCGTCTTGGTCTATCTCTATAGATCTTGATGCCCAATACAGCTTCACCGAGGTCTTTCATTGAAAACTTCTTATTCAAGTATCCTTTTATGCTATCCAGAAATTCAGTATCATTTCCAATCAACAATATGTCACCCACATATAATATCAGAAATGCTACATAGCTCCGACTCACTTTCTTGTAAATACAGGCTTCTCCAAAAGTCTGTATAAAACCATGTGCTTTGATCACACTATCAAAGCGTATATTCCAACTCCGAGAGGCTTGCACCAGTCCATAAATGGATCGCTGGAGCTTGCACACTTTGTTAGCACCTTTTGGATCGACATAACCTTCTGGTTGCATCACATACAACTCTTCTTTATGATATCCATTAAGGAATGCAGTTTTGACATCCATTTGGCAAATTTCATAATCATAAAATGCGGCAATTGCTAACATGATTTGGACTGACTTAAGCATCGCTATGGGTGAGAAGGTCTCATAATAGTCAACTCCTTGAACTTGTCAAAAACCTTTCGCAACAAGTCGAGCTTTGTAGATAGTAACATTACCGTCAGCGTCAGTGTTCTTCTTCAAGATCCATTTATTCTCTATGACTTGCTGATCATCCGGCAAGTCAATCAAAGTCCACACTTTGTTTTCATACATGGATCCCATCTCAGATTTCATGGCCTCAAGCCATTTTGCGGAATCTGGGCTCATCATCGCTTCCTCATAGTTCGTAGGTTTGCCATGGTCAAGTAATATGACCTCCAGAACAGGATTACCATACCACTCTGGTGTGGATCTTACTCTGGTTGACCTACGAGGTTCGGTAGTAACTTGATCTGAACTTTCATGATCATCATCGTTAACTTCATCACTAATTGGTGTAGGCATCACTGGAACTGATTTCAATGATGAGCTACTTCCCAATTCAAGAGAAGGTACAATTACCTCATCAAATTCTACTTTCCTCCCACTCACTTCTTTCGAGAGAAACTCCTTCTCTAGGAAGGATCCACTCTTAGCAACAAAGATCTTGCCTTTGGATCTGTGATAGAAGGTGTACCCAATAGTTTCTTTCGGGTATCCTATGAAGACGCACTTCTCCAATTTGGGTTGGAGCTTATCAGGCTGAATTTTTTTCACATAAGCATCGCAACCCCAAACTTTAAGAAACAATAGCTTAGGTTTCTTTCTAAACCACAATTCATATGGTGTCGTCTCAACGGATTTTAGACGGTGCCCTATTTAACGTGAATGCAGCTGTCTCTAATGCATAACCCCAAAACGGTAGCGGTAAATAAGTAAGAGACATCATAGATTGCACCATATCTAATAAAGTGCGGTTACGACGTTCAGACACACCATTACGCTGTAGTGTTCCAGGTGGCGTGAGTTGCGAAAATATTCCACATTGTTTCAAATGAAGGCCAAACTCGTAACTCAAATATTCGCCACCACTATCAGATCGTAGAAACTTTATTTTCTTGTTATGATGATTCTCAACTTCACTCTGAAATTCTTTAAACTTTTCAAATGTTTCAGACTTGTGTTTCATTAAGTAGATATACCCATATCTGCTCAACTCATCTGTGAAGGTCAGAAAATAACAATACCTTCCGCGAGCCTCAACACTCATCGGACCGCATACATCCGTATGTATTATTTCCAATAAGTCAGTTGCTTGCTCCATTGTTCCGGAGTACAGAGTTTTAGTCATCTTGCCGATGAGGCATGGTTCGCAAGCAACAAGTGATTCTAAAAGCCCATCAGCATGGAGTTTCTTCATGCACTTTACACCAATATGACCTAAACGGCAGTGCCACAAATAAGTTGCACTATCATTATTAACTTTGCATCTTTTGGCTTCAATATTATGAATATGTGTATCACTACGATCGAGATTCAATAAACCACTTATATTGAGTGTATGACTGATATGTCTCCAACGTATCTATAATTTTTGATTGCCCCATGCTATTATATTATCTGTTTTGGATGTTAATGGGCTTTATTTTACACTTTTATATCATTTATGGGACTAACCTACTAACCGGAGGCCCAGCTCAAATTGCTGTTTTTTTGCCTATTTTAGAGTTTCGCCGAAAAGGAATATCAAACGGAGTCCAAATGGAATGAAACCTTCGGGAACGTGATTTTCTCAACGAACAAGATCCAGGAGACTTGGAGTGGGCGTCAAGAAACGATCGAGGAGGGCATGAGTCAGGGGGCGCGCCTACCCCTCTGGGCGGGTCCTCCACCCTCGTGGGCCCCTCGTTGCTCCACCAACGTACTTCTTCCTCCTATATATATCCACGTACCCCCAAACATCCAGGAGCACCACAAAAACCTAATTCCATCGCCGCAACCTTCTATATCCGAGAGATCCCATCTTGGGGCATTTTCCGGAGCTTCGCCGGAGGGGGCATTGATCACGGAGGGCCTCTACATCAACTCCATGGCCTCTCCGGTGATGTGTGAGTAGTTTACTTCAGACCTTTGGGTCCATAGTTATTAATTAGATGGCTTCTTCTCTCTCTTTGGATCTCAATACAAAGTTCTCCTCGATCTTCTTGGAGATCTATTCGATGTAATCTTCTTTTGCGGTGTGTTTGTCGAGATCCGATGAATTGTGGGTTAATGATCCAGATTATCTATGAACAATATTTGATTCTTCTCTAAATTCTTTTATGTATGATTGGTTTATCTTTGCAAGTCTCTTCAAATTATTAGTTTGGTTTGGCCTACTAGATTGATCTTTCTTGCAATGGGAGAAGTGCTTAGCTTTGGGTTGAATCTTGTGGTGCTCGATCCCAGTGACAGAAAGGGAAACGACATGTATTGTATTGTTGCCATCAAGGATAAAAAGATGGGGTTTATATCATATTGTATGAGTTTATCCCTCTACATCATGTCATCTTTCTTAAAGCATTACTCTGTCCTTATGAATTTAATACTCTAGATGCATGCTGGATAGCGGTCGATGTGTGGAGTAATAGTAGTAGATGCAGAATCGTTTCTGTCTACTTGTCACAGACGTGATGCCTATATACATAATCATACCTAGATATTCTCATAACTATGCTCAATTCTATCAATTGCTCGACAGTAATTCGTTTACCCACCGTAATACTTATGCTCTTGAGAGAAGCCACTAGTGAAACCTATGGCCCCCGGGTCTATCTTCCATCGTATTAATCTTCCAACACTTAGCTATTTCTATTGCCTTTTATTTTACTTTGCATCTTTTTTCTCTTTATCATAAAAATACCAAAAATATTATCTTATCATATCTATCAGATCTCACTCTCGTAAGTGACCGTGAAGGGATTGACAACCTCTTTATCGCGTTGGTTGCGAGGTTCTTATTTGTTTGTGTAGGTGCGTGGGACTCGAGCATGATCTCCTACTGGATTGATACCTTGGTTCTCAAAAACTGAGGGAAATACTTACGCTACTTTACTGCATCACCCTTTACTCTTCAAGGGAAAACCAACGCAGTGCTCAAGAGGTAGCAAGAAGGATTTCTAGCGCCGTTGCTGGGGAGTCTACGCACAAGTCAAGACATACCAAGTACCCATCACGAACTCTTATCCCTCGCATTACATTATTTGCCATTTGCCTCTCGTTTTCCTCTCCCCCCACTTCACCCTTGCCGTTTTATTCACCCTCTCTTTTTTCGTTCGCCTCTTTTTCGCTTGCTCTTGTTTGCTCCTGTGTTGGATTGCTTGCTTGTCACGATGGCTCAAGACAATACTAATTTGTGTGACTTTGCCAATACCAACAATAATGATTTTCTTAGCACTCTGATTGCTCCTCTTACCGATGCTGAATCTTGTGAAATTAATGCTTCTTTGTTGAATCTTGTCATGAAAGATCGATTCGCCGGCCTTCCTAGTAAAGATGCCGCTACCCATCTAAATAGCTTTGTTGATTTGTGTGATATGCAAAAGAACAAAGATGTGGACAATGATATTGTTAAATTGAAGCTATTTCCTTTTTCCCTTAGAGATCATGCTAAAGCTTGGTTTTCGTCTTTGCCTAAAAATAGTATTGATTCATGGAATAAGTGCAAAGATGCTTTTATCTCTAAGTATTTTCCTCTCGCTAAAATCATCTCTCTTAGAAACGATATTATGAATTTTAAGCAACTTGACCATGAACATGTTGCACAAGCTTGGGAGAGGATGAAATTAATGATACGTAATTGCCCCACACATGGTTTGAATCTTTGGATGATTATACAAAAATTTTACGCTGAATTGAAATTTGCGTCTTGAAATCTTTTAGATTCGGCTGCGGGAGGCACTTTTATGGAAATGACATTAGGAGAAGCTACTAAACTCCTAGATAATATTATGGTTAATTATTCTCAATGGCACACCGAACGATCTACTAATAAAAAAGTGCATGCGATAGAAGAAATTAATGTTTTGAGTGGAAAGATGGATGAACTTATGAAATTGTTTGCTAATAAGAGTGTCCTCTGATCCTAATGATATGCCTTTGTCTACTTTGATTGAGAATAATAATGAATCTATGGATGTGGATTTTGTTGGTAGGAACAATTTTGGTAACAACGCGTATAGGGGTAATTTTAATTCTAGGACGTTTCCTAGTAAATCCTCTAATAATTATGGTAATTCCTACAACAATTCTTATGGTAATTTTAATAAGATGCCCTCTGAATTTGAGACTAGTGTTAAGGAGTTTATGAATTCGCAAAAGAATTTCAATGCTTTGCTTGAAGAAAAAATGCTTAAGGTTGATGAATTGGCTAGGAACGTTGATAGAATTTCTCTTGATGTTGATTCTTTGAAACTTAGATCTATTCCACCTAAGCATGATATCAATGAGTCTCTCAAATCCATGAGAATTTCCATTGATGAGTGCAAATAAAGAACCGCTGGGATGCGTTCTAAGAAAGATTACTTTGTGAAAGCGTGTTCTTCTAGTTTCTATGAAAATAAAGATGAAGATCTAAAAGTTATTGACGTGTCTCTATTAAATCTTTATTTTGCAATATGAATCTTGATAATGATGGGACTGAATATGAGCCACCTTTACCTAGACGGCGTTCCAAAAATTTGGAGTTTTTAGATCTTGATGCAAAAATTGGTAAAAGTGGGATTCAAGAGGTCAAAACTTTAGATATCAAAGAACCCACTATTTTGCATTTCAAGGAATTTAATTATGATAATTGCTCTTTTATAGATTGTATTTCCTTGTTGCAATCCGTGCTAAATTCTCCTCATGTTTATAGTCAAAATAAAGCTCTTACTAAACATATCGTTGATGCTTTGATGCAATCTTATGAAGAAAAACTTGAGTTGGAAGTTTCTATCCCTAGAAAACTTTAAGATGAGTGGGAAACTACTATTAAAATTAAAATTAAAGATCATGAATTCTATGCTTTGTGTGATTTGGGTGCTAGTGTTTCCACGATTCCAAAGACTTTGTGTGATTTGCTAGGTTTCCGTGATTTTGATGATTGCTCTTTAAACTTGCACCTTGCAGATTCCACCATTAAGAAACCTATGTTAAGAATTAATGATGTTCTTATCGTTGCAAATAGGAACTATGTGCCCATAGATTTCATTGTTCTTGATATAGATTGCAATCCTGAATGTCCTATTATTCGTGGTAGACCTTTCCTTAGAACGATTGGTGCAATTATTGATATGAAGGAAGGGAATATTAGATTCCAATTTCCGTTAAGAAAAGGCATGGAACACTTTCCTATAAATAAAATAAAATTACCTTATGAATCTATTATGAGAGCCACTTATGGATTGCCTACCAAAGATAGCAATACCTAGATCTATGTTCGCATTTATGCCTAGCTAGGGGCGTTAAATGATAGCGCTTGTTGGGAGGTAACCCAATTTTATTTTTATTCCTTGCTTTTTGCTCCGTTTTAGTAATAAATAATTTGTATATCCTCTCTTTTGGTTGTGTTTTTTGTGTTTAATTAGTGTTTGTGCCAAGTAGAACCATTGGGAAGACTTGGGGAAAGTCTTTTTAATCTTGCTGTAAAAAACAGAAACTTTAGCACTCACGAGAATTGTTGCCATTTTTAAATGGAAAGTGCTATTTAGTTAACTGTTTTTGAAGATGATTAATAGATACATTCCTCACGTACAGCAATTTATTTTAGAATTTTTGGGGTTCCAGATCTTGCGTTAGCTACAGATTACTACATATTGTTCTGTTTTTGACAGATTCTGTTTTTCGTGTGTTGTTTGCTTATTTTGATGAATCTATGGCTAGTAAAAAAGTTTATAAACCATAGAGAAGTTGGAATACAGTAAGTTTAACACCAACATAAATAAATAATGAGTTCATGACAGTACCTTGAATTGGTGTTTTGTTTTCTTTCGCTAACGGAGTTCACGAGATTTTCTACTTTAAGTTTTGTGTTGTGAAGTTTTCAAGTTTTGGGTGAAAGATTTGATGGATTATCAAACAAGGAGGCAAGAGCCTAAGCTTGGGGATGACCATGGCACCCCAAGATAATCTAAGGACACCTAAAAGCCAAAGCTTGAGGATGCCCCGGAAGGCATCCCCTCTTTCGTCTACTTCCATCGGTAACTTTACTTGGAGCTATATTTTTATTCACCACATGATATGTGTTTTGCTTGGAGCGTCTTGTATGATTTGAGTCTTTGCCTTTTAGTTTACCACAATCATCCTTTCTGTACACACCTTTCGAGAGAGACACACATTATTCGGAAATTATTAGAATACTCTATGTGCTTCACTTATATCTTTTGAGTTATATAGTTTTTTCTCTAGTACTTCACTTATATCTTTTAGAGCACCTTGGTGGTTTTGTTTTATATAAACTATTATTCTCTAATGCTTCACTTAGATTTATTTGACAGTATTAAATAGCATGGTAATTTACTTAAATAATTCTAATATGCTAGGTATTCAAGATTAGTAAAAACTTTCTTATGAGTGTGTTGAATACTAAGAGAAGTTTGATGCTTGATGATTGTTTTGAGACATGGAGGTAGTGATATCAAAATTGTGCTAGTTGAGTAGTTGTGAATTTGAAAAATACGTGTGTTGAAGTTTGCAAGTCCCGTAGCATGCACCTATGGTAAACGTTATGTAACAAATTTGAAACATGAGGTGTTCTTTGATTGTCCTCCTTATGAGTGGCGGTCGGGGACGAGCGATGGTCTTTTCCTACCAATCTATCCCCCTAGGAGCATGCGCATAGTGCTTGGTTTTTGATGACTTGTAGATTTTTGCAATAAGTATGTGAGTTCTTTATGACTAATATTGAGTCTATGGATTATAGGCACTCTCACCTTTCCATCATTGCTAGCCTCTTCGGTACCGTGCATTGCCCTTTCTCACATTGAGAGTTGGTGCAAACTTCGCTGGTGCATCCAAACCCCGTGATATGATACACTCTTTCACACATAAACCTCCTTATATCTTTCTCAAAACAGCCACCATACCTACCTATTATGGCATTCCCATAGCCATTCCGAGATATATTGTCGTGCAACACTACAAAAAAAGACACATCCGTGACATTTTGGGCCGAACGAATTTTTTTTCTGTCATACATATGACACTTCTATGACGATAATTGTGACAAAACCCGGTATCATCATAGATGTGGTGGGCTCCTACTTCTATGACAAAAAATCATGACAAAAAATGGGCTTTTCGTCCTGGGCGGGCCGGAGACGCAGCTGCATGACATTCTTTGGGCCGTCCATGACGGAAAAAACCATGGTAGAAGCGAGGGGGAGGAAAATTTTGGGGAGTTCCGGGTTACGGTGGGAGGTTGGGGGCAGAGCGATGCGCGATGCACGTTTCTCTCGTACACGTACGCGCGTGTGTGTGAGGCGTTGGCTCTAACTGAACCCGAGCGAGGCGTTGGGCTCTAACTAAACCCGAGCGATTGCACTGCAGGCTACACGTTACTGAACCCGAGCGATCGACCGATGGCTGTTAACTAAACCCGATCGAGCGATTCCTTCGCTACTGCTGCTAACTGAAGCCGATCGATGGGATGAAGAGTGAGCGTTGTGGGGGGGTTTGGATGAACAGTGAGCGGTGGCGTTGCCTCTGGATGAACAGGACCCCGTGGTGTGGTGGAGGGCTGGATGAACAGTAGACGGTGGAGGGATGCCCGTGGAGGGGTGGATGAACAGGACCCCGTGGTGTGGAGGGCTGGATGAACAATAGACGGTGGAGGGGTGGTCGAGCAGGACCCCGTGGTGTCGAGGGCTGGATGAACAGTAGACGGTGGAGGGGTGCCCGTGGAGGGGTGGTTGAAGAGGACCCTGTGGTGTGGAGGGCTGGATGAACAGTAGACGGTGGAGGGGTGGTTGAACAGTAGCCGATGGAGTAGCATGCGGTGGAGCCTGGATGAACAGGAGCCCGTGGAGGCTGGATGAACAGGAGCCCGTGGAGGCTGGATGAACAGGAGCCCATGAAGGCTGGAGGAGGTCGACGGTGGAGATGAATAGTATCCCGTGGAGTCCCGTTTTGCGGTACGCCACACCCCTCCCGATGAACAGGACCCCCGTTTCGACCGTAGCGCTCCAACACAAGTCCGTTTCGTCCGTTTTGCGGTACGCCACACCCCTCCCGATCAATAGGACACCTGTTTCAACCGTAGGAGGTCCGTTTCCTCCATTTTGCGGTACGCCAGACCCCTCCCGATGAACAGGATCCTGTTTCGAACTTGGCCGATCGAACACAAGGTCGTTTCCTCCGTTCTGCGGTATGCCAGGCCTCGTTTCCATCGCCTGTTCCGTCCAAGCCCTTCCGATGAACACGACGCATTCCATTGCCTCCCCATGAACACGACGCATTCCGTTGCCTCCCCATGAACACGACGACGATGTTGTTTCTCCTTTCCGACCCAGCCATGTACACGAGCCTTGGCCGTACGTATGCACGAGTAGGCGTTCGAGACCCCGCCCGTATGTACACATACGTGGCCGTATTTTCTTTCTTGCACCCTGGCCGCTGTACGTACGTGTACATGCTACGTGCACGCCTCTACTACGACACGTGCGCGCCTCTACTACGACACGTGTGCGCCTCTACATCGACCAGTATGTACGTACACGTTCGCGACCAGAATGACAACGCTACATACACTTCGACCAGGTGGGTCCCGACTGTCAGGCACTTCCTTGCCTGCGAAGATGTAGCTGGCGGGTCCCAGCAGTCAGGGGGCGAATCGTTTTGTTTTTTTGCCCGGACGCACTTCCTTGCGTGCGAAGGTGTAGCTGGTGGGTCCCAGCAGTCGGGGCCTGGTGGGTCCCAGCAGTCAGGGGGCGAATCATTTTTTTCGGACGCACTTCTTTGCATGCGAAGATGTAGCTCGTGGGTCCCAGCAGTCAGGGGGCGAATCATTTTTTTCGCAAAATACGGTGGCCCGTCCGGTGGGTCCCCGCTGTCGGGTGGAGGAATAATTATTTTGCGCGTAATAAGGAGGCACTTCCTTGCAGCTGTCGTGGACCTAGCTGTCAGCCTCTCCATGTATAGTACTCTTCCGATGGAAGTCGGTCGTTGACGACGTTGACCACGCCGCGCCGAGAGCACCAGGGCGGTGGTCTGGATGACGGCGAGGCCTAGGAAGGGGACGACGCGGAGCAGGGGAAGACACAACAGTGGAAGCCCGCGCGGAGAGGAGTACGAGGGTTCACTGGTTCGGCTGCGGTGTGAGGCTACCGTCGCCGCAGAATAACAGGGGGTGTGGGTGAGTAGAGGGATGGCCTGGCCAGCGGTGGGAGTAGTACGGGGCGGTGAGTCCTCCGCGGCATCACAACCGGCCACGGGAGGCAGGAGCACGCGACACGACCGGCGCTGCTTTGGGCGGCTGGAGCAAGAAGACCAGAGGTTGAAGAAGCACTACGGCCATTGAATGAACATCGTATGATCACTGCAGCTAGAATCGTTTATATTGACTAAGTTGACAAAGCCCTTGGTACGCGTCAACTTAGTAGGCCCACAGCTTGGATTTGGCCGAGAACATATAGCCCATTTGCGATTTGTAAGAATGTACATCCCATTTTTTAATTCTAATGGAATTTAATACAGCCCATTTACAGTTTGTTAAAAGTACATCCCAACTTCTAGCTAGGACAACGATTAATAATTTCAAACAACCGCTCAAAACAGAATTCAAAAAAAAATTCCCACATTTTGATGGGATCCGAAATTTCTAGTCAGGTTAAATATAATTTCAAAATAAAGTTGTATTATGGTAAAATCCAACGAAATATTGCGCGCGTAACAAGTAATGAAATTAAAATTTTCAAATTCCAATAATAATATATTTTTCAAACTAATTACGGGTTTGGTGCATAGTAACTGTCCGGCTATTATAATTACATCCCATTTATTATTTCTTAAAGTCTATTTTCTTGTTAAGCCTAATGCATACCTCCTAGGAAAGTTTGCAGCCCAGCGGGGCGGAGAATAACAAGTTGACCCGGATATTGTGTACAACTGTCGGCCCAGTTGCATTGCTGATGTTGAAAAAAAGCTATTTTTATACACACATTAAAAAAATTGTATATATAAGGAACATTTTTTATACACACATTTAACAATTTTTAAATACATGATTAACACTTTTTAAAACATATTTTTTAGTCAACAGTGGGCCCACAGTGAGCGGAGGAGGTCACAATACACATATTTTTAAAATACATGATTAACACTTTTGCAAAAACAATTAGCCCACATCGAGCCAATTAGCCCCAGTCGGCCCACAGTGGGCCCACAGGGGCCAGTCGGCCAGCTGTAGGCCGACTGGAATCCAATCGGCCTGCTGTGGACCGACTAGGCCCAGTCGGCCTGCAGCGGGCGGACGGTGTATTATTTTTGAAAAAAAAATTACCCAACATAATATTTATGAAAATTAATAAAAAATGTATTATTTAAAAAAATAGCGAAAAAGGCCTGTGTAGTACAGTACAACCTAACATGATTACTCAGCCCACATTCAGCGATGCCGGAAAGGCCCAAACAAGGCTTCTGTACAACTTTTTGAAGTCACTGAGCTCAATTAATAACTTAAGAAAAAAGTGAGATTATAGTGGAACCTAATTAAAAGCTGTCATGAGCAAATAAATAATTCAACGGGTCCCACTTGTGCGTGTGCGTGTGCGTGTGTGTGTGTGTGTGAGAGAGAGAGAGAGAGAGAGATAGAGAGAGAGACCCATCGGCCGATGCTCATAAATACATCTTTCAGCCATATGCATTGCTGATGCTCAGTAAAAACTTATATAGTTGACACAATCATATAGAACATCATAGCACACTGAACTTGCATACAAAAATTTCACGCAGGCGGCACAATCAGGATGGAAGCAGTGGATCGCTACGGGAAGGGCTATGTTTAAACCAACGAAGTCGTACATAACGGTTCATCGTCTTTATCAATGACGGGGAAATATCTTGAATGTTGTGCAAAGAAAACAGACAGACAACACAATAAGTTCTCCTAGCACATTAAGTTGACGTACAGCCCTTTCTAAAAAAAGTTCAGGTACAAAATTAGAACAGGTCACAATCAAATGTACTGGCATATCAGTGCTTCACACCCATAGCTCGGATTTAACTAGTATCTGACAAGATTCAGTTGTTACCTCAAATTAGAGCACATCCAGGCAGCCAACCCTGCCTCTTCTCCCAAAGAAGCAGTGGCCTCCGCCACGCGATGGAGTAGGCCCTGTGCCATCCATCGTTCCGAGCAACACGGGGAAAGTCTAACGTTGACTCCTGTAATGGACGTCGTCGACGGACCCTGGCACCAGCGGCGGCGGCAGGACTTCGATTGATGGATTGACCACTTCTTCGACATGCATGAACACTCGATACAGGTACATCCCTAACATGGTCCACGGCGGCCTTGGTGGCGACGAATAGTACAACCCTGGTTCCTGCACCGGTATCTCAACACCAATTACCTTCGGTATGGTGGACGGCTTCTTCATCCATGCCATAACCGTCAGAGCCCAGCTGTCTGGAGGAACAAACATACTTACGAGCTCACCTCCAAGGTCGTTGATAAGCTCGTTCATGGACTCGCTGTTCCAAGCACGTCGAGGCATGCCGTGGAAGGTAAGCTTTGTTAAAAACTCAAGCTCAGAGGGCATCGAGCCCCATCCTGGGTGCCACCGATCAAAGCTTACCAGCGCGCCATCGCAGAACAAACACCAGGAAGATTCGAACACACGACTGCAGTCGAAAGTTGTCTGGAACCTGACGAAGAAATCAGCCGGTGGCGGACAGACTTCGACGAGCAAGTCACTTATTTGGATGCCGTGCGCAATGCCAAGAGCTTTGACAAGGTCATCCGACGAGACGGGAGGCAGGTCGCCGTTGATGGTTACCATCAGCACTTTGCCGGCAAACTGGTCGTCAAGCGCTGCCATGCCACTATTGATCGACAGCACGCAGCGATCGAAGGCAGGACGGACCTCAGGATCTCCGGCTCGGAGATCCACGTTGACCGGCGACATGATAGTGCGCTTGAGTACAGGGAGTACAGGAGGGAGATTTGGGGGAACTGGAGTAGGAATCAAGATTCCAGAGGTGGGGGAGGGGCAGGAGACTGCGGATGAAAAGGTAGCATGAATTTCGAGCACGCGCCAATATGCTCTCGGCGCACAAGCGCACGAAAACACCGGTGGCGCCCACATGTCGGCCTAAGAGTCCTTATTCATTCTTTTTTGGAGAGCGCGGCCTTTTTTTAGGATCTTTTGAGAGCCCGACCTGAGAGTCATAATTGACCTGTTTGGCATTGCGTTACTACTCGGCCCATATTCAAGGACACCTCACTGGCCCAAACAAGTGTACATCATCGAAAAGACACTGAGCTCAAATTATATAACTTGAAAAAAGGAGATATACTCTGAACACTAGAGAATGGTGATGCCCTCATTTAGCCCACCGGTAGTTCGAGACAATAAACAGTTCGAAACAACGATATATACAACATTCAAACACTGACTAGTAACTACTACTGACATAAACAACAAGACATGATAGTTCATAAGAAGTCTTGCTACACCACCAAAATGCACCCATCTGCAGCGCTCAGACTCTCGTGATCCAGACGAGAATGACATTCTAAACAGAAGCAACTATTAATTTGCAGCCCCGCTTCAGCGACCAGTGATCCGGAGACACCAGTACTCCACCCTTTCGATGCAACAGTCCAATTACCTATCAACCTGAAGGCTCGAACCACATCACTGCCTGTCGTAATTGAGACATCCAAGGATCAAAGTTAATCCGGATGCCTTTGTCATTCTCACCTTCTTTTGGCTGCAGGCTATATTGTTGACAATCAGGGGAGTTTGCTCCCGAACTCCTAGGGCTCGCCGTGTAGACACAGTTTTCCATAGCAAACAGAGCCTCTCTGCCATCAAGGTCCTTGCCAACAGTGATCTCCTGGTTAATCAGATAATTGATTCCGAGAAACAGAGAGTGTGAACCAAGGCTGTTTACCCGCCTCCAACTAAAAAATCCTAAAGGCCCCAACAAGCTGGTATCCTGCTCATAGACGTAACAGCCACTGTCCGGATACTCACGTATTACACGGTGCTTGTATATAGTGGGGTTTTTTGCAATATAACTTTTCCGGCTCATGTGTCCGAATGATCATCAGTCTTTTGCCCTCGTCTAATCGAGCGAGGAACCAGTTGTGCTTCCCTGTTTTTGGCAAAGGTGGTGTGATTACAAAGGGCAGTAACTGTAGGGACACTGCATCATATCAAAAAGGACAGGCATTGTTAATGTAAGATCAGCATTGTTCAGAGTATGAGTAGGATAATGCAAGAAACATCATTGATATGTCCCTGTTGGAACTGGGAGGAAAATACAGGGAAATGTATACTGGGTTCAAAAATAAAGTGCCATGCATGGTTACACTCATGTTATCTCGCAATCGATTCTTCACAGTAAACTACCATGTCATGCATGTTATGTAATCATGTACTGTCCTCACAAACAAATTCTTCAAGGTAACTAACAGACCATGCATTGTTATATACTCGTGTTCTATGGGCAAAAATTTTGTGAGGATATTATTCTAGCCATTGATTGCTGAAGGGCGAATATAGGTATGTACACATGGTAAGCATTGCAGGATTTCACTACTTCCAAATATAGAGTTCTCCATATGCACATTTACTTCCCTAATGTATGGTTAGATGAAACCAACAGTGTGGTGCATGTTTCTACATCATGAAAATGAGGAAACTAACATGGCCATTGATACACACTCATATTTAGTAGTAGTATATAGATTACTGTAAAAATAAGGATAATATCCATATATTCCTAACCGTTTGATTATTCAGGGTACAAATTGGCTGTAATGACATGGTCACAATCGCATGAATTAACTCATTCCAAATATAGCTGATTTACGGCGTCTCTAATACATTGCCATAGTTATACTCAAATTCTGCTCAACCAGAGATATGCCAATCATCACAAAAAGTTCAAACAGTGTCATGGTGTCATCATTAACATGAGAGGAAACAACTTACACACGCCGTCCCAGCAATACGTGGTGCCATCTGCTTTGTCGATCGTGTAGATGATGCCATTGTGTTCAATAGCATCACAGAAGTGTGTATCAGCTTTGACGATGATCCACTGCGAGCCGAGTTGTCTCCATCTAAAGAAGGCACCGGCGTAAAGATAGGCGAGTCTGCGGTCGAACAAGGCAATTAGCTTGAAGTCTGCGTAATTCGCATGTCGTGTGGGCACTTGGCAGATTACAATCTTATGCAAAACAAGGTCCATTCAACTGACGTAGTAATCTAGATGACTTGGACCGTGATGGTAATACTCTATATAATACAATAGAGGAAGGATAATCCCATGGGAGGTCTGGAAGTTCATGAGCACCAACTTTTTACCGTCTTCTCTGAAGGCAGCCATCCAGTGGGAGTTCATGCCGACCCAGTACATACCTGCCAAGAAGTTTCGGGCGATGGTGATCAGATCAGTGTCGAGGGAAATGATGTACGGCGACCCACTACATACCTGCAAAGAAGTTTCGGCTAATGGAGATCGGATTGAAGTCGAGGGGCATCATGCACGCCTCTGTATCATGGTGAGCCAATCTCGTAAGACCAGATAGCAGCAAGCAGGGTGTCTTGAAAAGCTTAGGCCTCACTTCGACGATGGCCGTGCGCATGTCCCTCGAGCATGCAGCCAGCCGCAGGGCGCTCAACATATCCATACACGAAAAACAGAGGTCGAGGATGTCACTGGGGAGATTGCTCCAATCGCGGCTCATATGGATGTTGTGCGGTTCGCGTTCGGCCATGGTGGAGTTTGCAAGGGGGCTTGATTTACGGGGGAGAAGGATGTCGGTGCTGGAGCGGCTAGCGAGGGAATAGTGGTACTGGGGGAGGCGAGTGAGGCGACGGTACACGGGGGCATAGTGAAATGGAGACAGAGAAGGAGATGGAGATGGAGTGGTGCTATGGGAGCGGAGAGGAAAACGAGGCGAGGCGCCAATGTGTTGTACAACGGCGGTGACAGACTGCACTATGCACAGGGTGAGGCTGACTTTGGTAACCCGAACACGCCGCCTGGACTAGTGTCAGGCTCAAGGTGTTGTCACTTCACTGTGAGGACCGGATGAATAGTATTTTGACCATCAAGTGTACCATAGTTGTACTACTACTACTACTACTACTACTACTACTACTAGTAGTAGTAGTAGTAGTAGTAGTAGTAGTAGTAGTAGTAGGTACATGAGTACTCCAGTATTGTATAGCCTAAATAGGTCTCCCGTGCTAGCATGCCTGTTCACTTCATCGTCAGGTATCATCCATATTGCGAGCAGAACCAAATTCTCATGCATGCCCAATCAACGCTCTGTCGCGATGCATGCAGTGGTCATTCTGGTGCATCAAGGACGGCATGCAGATCGTTCCACACTTGAGAAGAGGAAAAATGGAAAGGTAGAATGCGGCAGCAGAGGAAGAGAACGCTGGCTAACGAGGCTAGGAGGGGATCGAGCAGGAAGTTAATGCTCCACGCATAAAGGTTTTGGGAAAACCTGATTTTCATAAGGTGACTTATACTCACCTAAACAGAGGGAGTATTCCTTAACCAGAGAATGTTGTGTCTCCCACTCACGCGCTCAAAAAAATGTGACACATTTTTTATCTGTTTGCATAGGTCCCACCTATCAGGAAGGATGGGCATGTACACGAACAGGTACGACTCACCAGTCTACCCGCATAGCCTTTTCGTTTAGTCTACCTAGCTGTCTAATCAACTACCTGCACGCCACTTCTCCCATTTACTTCTCCATCCGGAACCAATTCTCCTCGACTTCTTCACCTCCCCTTCGTCTTCATTTGCATCCAAACCCCACTGCGTTCACATTGTTTTAACCTCTTTAATTAATCATCTACTACTTCAGTTAGACTAGCCATCTAATCCTAATTCTCCAAACCATAGCCCTCTGTTCCAGCGGTTCCAAATGGTGATAGAGATCGAGATGCAGGTTTTTAGCGTCCAACATGTCCTCGTCGAAGGCTCGGTGCGCATAGTTGCCACCGTCACCGTCCACCCAAGGGTTGTTCGGCAGTGGATCAACAATGTATCCAACTCCCTCGAAAAGGTAGAGACGAGGGTCATCGGCCTCGATGCAGAGTACATGGAGCGTGCCCCTGGGAAGATCCAGCGCGCCGCCGTCCTTCAGCTGTGCCTCGAAGATGAAGTTTTGGTGTACCACATCATACACTCACCCTCCATACCAGGTGAGCTTCACGATTTCTTGTCTCGGGAGGACGTATACTTCTGTGGGGCAGCCATCGAAGGGGACAAACAGAAGATGGAGTCGTACAACCTTAATTTGAATAGCATCACTGACCTACAAACCAGAATCAAAATTCCTGTAGAAGTTTGTGATAAACAGACACCATCCCTATTCGACGTAGCAAATTTTGTGCTCGGTACAAATCTTCAGAAGGGTGACGAGATGCTGGCATTAAGGTCGTCTGGATGGGAGAATTATCCCTTGACGTACGAGCGGATAAAATATGTTGCCATCGATGCCCGCGTGAGTTTTGAGATAGCTGCAAGGTCCAAAGAGCTTGTTGTGAAGCCGTCTCCCATAGAGAATGAGAACAAGAAGAAGAAGAAGAAGAAGAAGAAGAAGAAGAAGAAGAGGATGCACCAGCAGGAGGGCATTATGGATGGATGAACTATTTTCTCTCTTGTAAAAAAATTATTCCCTCTCGGTGTATATTGATATAGATGGACTATTTCGGTGGTGTGCATGTCTTTGGAACAGAGTAGTAGCGTGGGTCCGCTTGACTATAAGGAACTATTTATCCACATATATAGCTTTCTCTGCTACTCCTTCCAGTGATCGGTATGCAGTGCATGTGTCCGTAGACATGACAGCTTTTCCATGGAAGTTCAACTACGGCGACCATCACATTTCATCTCGCGATTCCCACGACGCCTCTCCAACCCACGGCACAACGCCCCCCGACGTGTGCCTCACCCCTCTCGGCCGCACCACCCCAATGCCTTTGTGTGCATGACATGTGGGACACCTAAAATGCGGCGAGCATCAAGTTTCTACCACAGCCACCCGCGATTCCCACGACGTTGCTCGAACCCATGAAACCACACGTCCCCCGACCTATGGCTCACCCCTCTCGGCGCCACTGCCCCTCTGCCTACGGGAGCATTACATGTGGACCAGTCACCTATCGGGTCCACATGTTATTGACTCAAAGGTAGGTGTAGTAAGGCGCTGAAGCTCAGTCCAGACGGCCCTGAGAGGGAAATGTAACTCCTGCGCCAGGGCTTGTGGTGCTCCCGCAGCACGAAATCGTGCCAAACTCGAGATTTGTTTCTTTACTATACATGCACGCAACGATTTAATGGACATTGTAATCTCAACATGTGATGGGGAGCTCTAAATTTGAATTTGAAACTTATAAAACAAAAAGATTCAAAATAAATAAACTGGGAGAGAGGGAGTATATCGTAGGATGTGTCCCATACAAAATAAGTCCCCTGGTTTGTCACCGCGAAGATGCAGTTAAAAAGGAGCACAGCGTCTTCCTACTCGTACAGCAACAAATCGGCCGCAGACAGCATGGTCCACCTTTGACCGCCATGTGCAAGGTTTGTGCTATCTTATTCAATCTCACCGTGGTTCCATCGTACCAATTCATGCGGTGGCCCATTGCATGGCTGATCCAATGTTGGACAAAGGTTCTACGGGAACGGTTTCACTGTTGTAAATGTTGTGCAAATTGATGTTGGTACCCTCCCGTACATATGCAAGCCAATCTCCACTCGCACCGAGCCTAACCTGTGAAACAGTGGGCAGGGGGAGAATTAGGAAATGGACACGGAAGTAGTCTTTAGAATGCATTTACTACGTGATCAAACTCATCTTACCTGCTCATCGGAGGAAATCCAAGTGCCCCTCAACGTTGGCATCTCAAGGGGCGTCAACTTGCAACTACGGCCACGCCGCGCTAGAGAGACCCCTAAGGAAACATCCTCGTGCGTTCCACGGAACATCAAGATGCATTTGTATGAGTAGTTTATCTTGTGAGAGAAAAGGATGAACGAGGGAAGGCCTCTAGAGATAGAGATGGACACTACTACTACCAATGTGCTGGCCCGTGTGTTGCAATGGATCCAAAGTAGTAGAACAAAACTTGTTCACGTGCTTGAAATATAAACACTCTAGTTTTGATATACATGTGTCAGCAGACATGACAGCTTGTCCATGGAAGTTGAACCACGGCGACCATCACGTTTCTTGTTTCTACCACTAAGCCACTGAAGTTCGGTCTCGTGGGCCCCGAGAGGGAAATGTTACTCCTGCGGCAGGCCTTGTGGTGCTCCCGCAGTACGAGATCGTGCCAAAACTGGAGTTTGTTTCTTACTACTACCAACTAGTACTAGTAAGGTACACGTGCATTGCACGCATGAGATTCCGGTGGTTTGTGCATTATGCTTCTACATGTGGAGCTTTCTGGATTCTAACATGTGGCAAAATCTGGTGGAATGTAAGGTTAGGCAAGTTTGATTAACTTAGGTGAGTGTTTGATTCAAGCCACACCTTAGGCAAGCCACACTAAGGCCCCACATGACATACACACAAAAATGTGGCAAGATTCCCTTAGGCTTGCCAACTTGTTTCTCTCATTTTGAAGAACTAATAACTTTGCCTAAGCTTAGTTGTGGAAAAGTTAGGGTCTGTTTGATTCAAAGGATTTTCATAGGATCTTCGAAGGATTAGAATCCTTACGAATTTTTCCTACGTTGGTCGTTTGATTCGTAGGATTGAATCATGTAGAACATTTTCCTAAGGATTCATTTGTACTACATTTCACAGGAATTCTAACATGCACTCCAACCTCTTGAAATAAATCCTTTGTTTTTCATGTGACACAATCAAACAAACTCAAATCCTATAGGGATCCAATGAACATGCCATTCCAATCCTACTTTTTTCCTATTCCTGTGTTTCTGCAATCCTGTGAATCAAAGAGGCCCTTAGTCATGAATTAAGTTCAACCATGGAGTCTTCTAGATTATACATGTGGCAGAATCTGGTGGATGATATCCAGCGGCCAGTAGTGCTCGGATTTGCAATCTTTGTGCCGTCGGATTGGCTTCATCCAATGACCAACTTTCAAAGTTTTTCACACACTATATAGGGGGTATAGATATAGATGTGCCGGTCC
>NC_041392.1:491068042-491075914 GCF_002162155.2 Triticum dicoccoides
CTATTTATTTTTCTCTAACCTTCCGTAGCCATGCAACCAAGCCACATAAGCTTCATGGGTTCCCCCCACATCATATTATTCATACTACGTTGATTGAAAAAAAGATAAATCACCCAAAACAAGATCTTCCCGTTTTTTGTTCCTACGATGTTGTGCCGTGCACGTACCTACTAGTTGTATAGTGGTAGTACTAGTCATATAGTATTAGGAGTACAAACTTGGTACTAGTAGGAGTAGTACTAGTACGAAATGCTCCTACTCTATCAACGAGCCCCATCTGACACCAAATTTCTTGGCTTCCATGCTACAGCTAGATCTTCCCCTTGTTTCTTTTTTCCAACCCGGCGGCGGGCGGGGTGTCAGTTTGCTCAACGGCGGTCCCACATGAAAGTGAAAATGCTAGGCAACACGCCTTCCCTAAGCCATGTGTCATGCCGGACGGGCCGTGTTGTACTCCCGATTCCCGGGCGTGTGGGGGTGTGACGCGAACGCAGCAGGCCTTTTCCTTTTACCAGCAATGTGCGTTGCGACGGATCCAAAGTAGTAGAATAGTAATATTTGTTCACAAACTTGAAAGAAATCACTATTGTTTTGATATACTCCTAATATATTACTCCCTTCGTACCTAAATATTTTTCTTTTTTGAGATTTCAAATGGACTATCACATACGGATTATATAGACATATTCTAGCGTTTCTAGCAAGATGCCCGTGCATTGCACGAAGTTGATGGAAAAGGTAAGCACAACTTATAAATTGACGGATGGAGTACTAGTTACAGTGATGCATATAATTAAGCAAAGGGATCGCACATGTCAGTATTGACTGGAACGAGAATGCAACAGCACGATAAGAATTAAGGCCACGATGATGCGATCACAGTGGTGGTTATAGAAGGCAAGAAGAAAGATGGATCCACGAACGTATGACCTCCTCCTCCTCAACTTAGTGCGCCAGGCCACCGACCGGCGGCTAAGGAGCGGCGGCTTTTGTGGTGAGGTCGAGGTGCTTCTCAGCAAAGGCATCCAAGGCTTCCAGCCGGTTGAGGAAGGCCAACGTCGTAGCGTCCTCACTGGCCTTGTAGATACCTATGTACACGATTTCCTCGTACATGTGGATGTGTAGGTCGACGAATTCTTGCAGGGTGAGGCGCCTCGCGACGAGCGTGACCTCCAGGTGGACATTCTTCATGGCGACGGCGGGCAGTCGCAGGGCCACCAGTACTTGAAAGAGGTTCCGTCCATGGAGGCCGATTAGGGTGGCAGGCAATGAGGAGCACGGGCGCGCGGGCTGGAGGAGTACGGCGATGTCGTCCGCGAGCTTCTTGAGGATGGTGAACTTGTTGCTGGTGGCAACGATCATCTGGTCCAACTGAGAGTCGTAGTTGGCCTCAAAGGCGGCCATCCACCAGCCGGTCTCCAACACCGTCTGGAGACGATCCTCGGCGCCATACCGCAGGCCGGCGTCGTGGACCATCTGGCGCAGCCGCTGGCCGCTCACGAGCACCGCCACCATGGGTCTGGAGTGAGCTATTTTGCGCTTAGTGTAGGTGCTTAGGCAAATGCTTAGGTGCGTACGATGTGGTAGATGCATTGGAATGGAGGGGCGCCTTTATATGAGGGCAATGAGGGCAAACTGCGTTGCATTCACATCGTGCAGCCTCTTTTCCCGGACCTCCTCCCATTACTTCCCTCATGCATTAATTGAAGAAGGATGCATTGGCCGTTCAACATATCGGGAACTGCTACTCCCTCCCTCGTCTACATTAAAGCCGTATCAGGAACTACGCCGCCCACTGTCAAATCGAATACTCCCTCCGTCTAGGTGAGTATTAAGTCATCTTACGAAAACCAAATAGTAAACACATACATGTGCTGCATTAACTCTCACGTTGTTTCTTATTTTTTGACATAAATAGAGGAATCAACCAAGAAGATATGTGGGGCTTGTATGCTTTTAATGACTTAAGACTATCAAACATGACATGCAGTGGTCAGTTCATTGCACAAGAACAAATACAACCCACGTCAGCACACACGCATCTTATATAGCATCACATCCAATGGCTATAAAAGATGAATGAGACCAAATTATATCTCATATAGATGAGTTCTAGCAAAACTGTATTAATAATACTTAGTACTCCTGCACCATGTATCATATATTAGTATCATGTACTCCCTCCTTTCCTTTTCATAGGGCTTATTTCAAAATTTTAGTTTTTCCATTTTATAAGGCTCAATTTGGTTGTTCCCCATCACATGTTCAGACTTCAAGGTGCATTAAATCATTGCATGCAAGTATTAAGAGAAAACTGACCAATGCATGCACTTTATGCATGCATGCATTGCAATTAATGCATTCGTAAACATAATTTTTTGAGGAAAACAAGAGCATTAATTGGGTGCTTTTGCAAACTACAAAAAATATTCCACCACTCATCATCTACCTTGGTTGGTGAGATTTTTGAATTGAGCCTTATAAACCGGAAAGGAGGGAGTAGTACTTTATTTATTTATGAGGTATCCAGATGGCACTGCACCGCCAAGAAAAGAGGGTAACATCAAAATTATGGACTACTTTTTTGAGTATGTTGGTAAGGTCCGGTCATAGTCACTTGTTGAAATCTCTAAAAAGACAAATACTCCCTCCGTCCGGAAATACTTGTCATCAAAATGGATAAAAGGAAATGTATCTAGACGTATTTTAGTTTTAGATACATCTCTTTTTATCCATTTTGATGACAAGTATTTTCGGACGGAGGGATTAGAAAACAGAGTTGGTGATGATGGTGTGCGTGCCATCCTGCAATATAGGCCGTCGGATTTATATCTAACGGAGAGGAAAGAAACTATGGCAATTTTGCAAAAATATACCCACGCGTCTCTCCATGTTCGCAAATAAGGCCTTCCCTCGTTCAACCTTTTCTCTCACAAGATAAACTACTCATACAAATGCATCTTGATGTTCTGTGCAACGCACGGGCAGCTATCTTATTTCTTTTAAAATAGTTGTTGCGATAATTGGGTTGAAGTGATATATTTTATGTCTGCCCCGAATGATTTCAGATTCACTAGTAGTAACAAAGAAAAGGTTGCCTTGTTAATTAACAGAAAACAGGGTGAAAACTATCACATGAGGCCGGTAAAAACAAGGCACACTGGGTTCAGTGTCATCGTCACTACAGCTGTGCGCGCGCGAGAAGTCTACATATCGAGGGGGCTACAGAGCGAGGCACCGAGACACAATGTTTGAGACAGAAACCAATTGACAGATTATGATCAGATCGAGTTGTCACCCTTCTGTTGTCATTTTTGGGGGGAGAGAAAGACGTATCGAGAGTGTGCGCGGTAGGCACAGAGGCACAACTAGCGAGTGTGTGTGTGTGTGTGTGTTTGAAAGAGGAGTAGATAGATTATTATCAAGATCGATGTGCCACCCTACTCCTTCGGTGCCGGGTAGTGTGTGTGTGTATGTTTGAGAGAGAAGCCAGTCGATAGACTAGTATCAAGATCGAGGTGTCACCCTACTCCTTCGGTGTTGGGAAGTGTGGGTGTGTGGGGGGGGGGCAGTGACACTCACATATCTCTACTCTTATAAAAAAGAGTTGGTGATGATGGTGTTCCTGCCATCCTGCAATATAGGCCATCCAATTTATATCCGACGGACAGGAAGGAAACTATGGCAATTTTGCAAAAAGATACCCACACCCCTCTCCGCATTTGCAAATAACGCATTCCCTCATTCATCATTTTCTCCCACAAGATAAACTTCTCATACAAATGCATCTTGATGTTCCGTGCAACGCATGGGCATCTTGCTAGTAGGGAGAAGAAGTTTGTGTGACACATATCTAGCTATATTAAGGGATAGGTAGATAGCATATGTGTGAGAGACATTAGTGGCTGTGGGTGGGCGGAATTAAAGGGGTGGGCGTGTTAGACATAGAGAGCGTGTGTGTTTCTGTGTGAGAGACTTGTAGGACAGGGTAGAAAGACGAATTTAACCCTGGCGGAGGGAGAGAAATACATGAAGTGCGTGTGTGTGATTCCGATGCCCACAGGGAAATGAGATATGTATGCGTGTGAGAGATATTGCACAATTCATTCACGTATCACTATCTAGCGATCGTGGACGTGCATCGCTTGAACATAAGTCAATATCTACTTTGTATCGTGGGCAAAGGTACAATATCGATTCGACGCTATAAAGATTGGACACTCACATATCACATTTTCTCTATTTAAATAAGCCTTTTTAGTTGTGCATGCCAAAGTTACAGTGATGTTTCTTCAAACAACCAATGTAGCTATCATGAACATGCACCATTTTTACTCTTGCATTCAAATTCATTAGTATTGGATGATTTAAGTTTCTATTTTGAAGTAATATATGTAATATTCATATATGAATTCAACGGGTACGTAATTTATGAAATGGAGGCTATGTAATCATATGAGGTAACACTTTTAAGTAGCTGACTACAATATCCATTTCTTTTTGTGCGCCTCTACAGTAACACGTCAATGCATTATGTTTAAAGTAAATAACCAATGGCACTAAATTATCTATTTACACGAGAAATACATAGGCTGAGCGTTTGATCCCTTTTTTTGTGAACGCGCCACTACACCCATACGATTGGCTGCGCCCATGTGAACATCCAAGTTATCGGCGCATCATCTCGAGTTATTGTCTGTTTTCTGGGGTGGACTTCACACCAGTTATTAACTGCTGACACGTGCCCTGTGTACACAGTCTAGCATGACCTTCCCGCTAGCACGGTCCAAAATTAGTTGAAACTGGATACGAACGATCCCGCGGGCGGCAAAATCTCCTGCCTCCTTCTAAAATTTCCGCCACCTTAGTCTTTAGCATGCGAAATCCCCCTTTTGTCCTTGGTGCACGGAGACCAACAGTTAAAATACCGCCCTCATCTACATGATAGGTTGGGGCTGCTTTGGTAACTTCCAGTTCCCCCACTACATGGCACCCCCATTTCCTCTCCCCCTCCCGCAAAAACGACTAACTCCACAACACCAGAGCATCTTACATCATGTCGTCTGTACTTCATCACCCTTTCTCCCCTCCCCTCTCGAAACCCTAGACTGCTCATCCACCGGTGTACCATAGCCCATTCACTGCCAGCGGCGTCCACCTCGCCGGATCTGCTTCTGCGACCGCATCTACCCCTCCCACCTCCCCTAGAAACAAGTAGAGTGCTCATCCACCACTGTACCACAGCCCATTCAGTGCCGGCCTTGTCCACGGCGCCGGATCTGCTTCACCGGTACTCTCGTCAACCGCCGCGCATCTACAGCGGCTCATTCGTACTCCCCACCGGAGACGCTTCGTCCACACCCCCCGGAGCCGCCCCACCGACGCCCCCGTCGACGGTCTCTGATCCTCTTTGCCGACACCTTCCTCAACCCTACCAGAGCCGCTTCGCTGACACCTTCCTCAACCCTACCGGAGTAGCTTCACCTATACCATTCTCAACCCTACCGGGGCCACTTTGCCAACTCACAAGTCCACGGCCTTAGATCCGCTTCCTCGCACCCTCATCCAACCTACCGGAGCAGCTTCTGACGCCCCATCCATGGCCGCAGATCCGCATCGTCGACACCACCCTTAACCCAACCACCGGAGCAGCTTCTGACGCCCCGTCCATGGCCGTAGATCCGCATCGTCGACACCATCCTTAACGCAACCATCGGAGCAGCTTCACCTACGCCCTCGTCCACGGCCATAGATCTGCTTCGCCCACACCGTAGTCCACCCTACTGGAGCCGCTCCACAAACACCCTACTCGACGGTTCTAGATCTCCTTACCGGACCCCAACAGCCAGTGCAGCGTCATCACCCTCGATGTTTCTGACCTGATTCCCACAGTCTGGAGAGATGCCAAGCACCCTCCACGGCCTAGGTACTTGTCACCTTTAAACCCGTCCAGAATCACCTGCCCGATGTACTTCAAATATACTAACCGGTCGTTGTTACCTGTTATGCAGCTGGCAAAAACTACAACGACGATGTTTCTTCTGGATCTAACAGCTTGGCCAACCAAGATCCTGGACTGAGGCATTGCTATGATCTTGTAAGCGCGTCTCTCTCTCTTGTATTGTTCTGTGCCTACCAACGTGCTTTGCTAGGATATTCGACCAGTAATCCCTTTGTGCAGACAATGATTTCTACTACTAGCTGCTAAATTAGATATGTAGATGTCATACATGATACTACCTCGTACCTCCGTTCCTAAATATAAGTCTTTGTAGAGATTCCACTATAGGCTACATATGGAGCAAAATGAGTGAATCTACACTCGAAAATGCATCTATATACATCTGTATGTGGTCCATACTGGAATTTCTACAAAGACATATATTTAGGAACAGGGGCAGTACATTACACAAAATCGTAGGTGGCATGTAGGAATTCCAATGCACTACATTAGGCTCCCTTAGAGTGCATGCTAGTCCAGCATACAGAGTCATGGCTAGTTTATGGTACGCACACAATCGTTAATTGGTGGTTTAAATATGCGCAAGGGATATGCAATGTAGTATCATGTAGAGATGTCTGAAATTAGCCGTGTCAACTTGCAGATAGGGTTATACAATGAAAAAGTACAAGATGTATGTGGCAATTTCATGGAACATCGCAAAAAATGGAGAGGCAGCGGTGAGCCTATACAGTGTGCCATGGTACGTCACTCCTCCATTGCAATCATCATGACATGTTATTTGTATGTCAGTTCTATTAGCCAAGTTTCTTAGGGACAGTTATTATGAGTTATCCTAAGAAAATAAGTACCCGTGAATATAAGCTCCATGTAATAAGCCAACCAGTTCTTTTCATTGCGTTTTCAGCTTATCTTTGATATGATCAGTGGAAAGTCTAGATCGCATTATTTTTTTTCATTTTGCTACCCATATGGAAATTAATTTGACTTGCAAACATCACAATTGAACCTAGTGCAGTAATTAATATGATAGGAAAACAGACCATCATTATTTGCTCAAAATGCAAATACAAAGATACCATCTACTTGGCACAATCTACTTTGGTCAATGTTTTCCATAGAGATCCCATTGCCTAATTTAAACGAAGAATGCATGACCCACATTTAAATGAAGAACAATTATTTATTGAAATTCGATGGTCCAAGTGGCTGGCTATTATCGTATAGCAGCACCACCTGAAAGGATCATATAGCAGCAGCAGCTCATAGCAACTCATCATACAGCAGCAGCAGTCTGCAATTCATCATATACCAGCAGCAGCTCATAGCAATTCATCATATAGCAGCAGCAGGAGCAGCTCATAGCAATTCATCATATAGCAGCACTAGGAGCAGCTCATAGCAATTCATCATATAGCAGCAGCAGGAGCAGTTTGTAGCAACTCATCATATACCAGCAGCAGGAGCAGCTTGTAGTAACTCATCATATAGCAGCAGCAGCAGCTCATAGCAATTCATCATATAGCAGCAGCAGCAGCTCATAGCAGCTCATAGCAACTCATCATACAGCAGCAACAGCTCATAGCAATTCATCATATAGCAGCAGCAGGAGCAGCTCATAGCAATGCATCATATAGCAGCAGCAGAAGCAGCTCATAACAATTCATCGTATAGTGGATCAGAATGAAAATTTGGCAAAAAATCAGAGGAGATCATCACCTTGTTGGATGAGCTCATCCTTCAACAGCACCTCAAGGCCATGGCCTGGGAGGAGGGGACGGGAAATAAGGTGCCTTCTGCCGCAGTGTGGCATCAACCGTAGTTGTGCAGCGCCCGCCGGAGTAGTGCGTTGGACGAACCACAGTGGAGCAGTTGTTGGAGACCATGAAAATGAGGGGCAGCGCCAGAGG
>NC_041392.1:491076121-491080507 GCF_002162155.2 Triticum dicoccoides
CGCCGGCCATTTAGCCTAGCTGGACATAGCATCATCGAGGACAAGGCCAGATGGGACCAGTGGCGATGGCTCGCTGGAGGAACCCTAGTGCTGCAGGCAGGGGATCGAGGTAGAGGGAAAGGGGAGAGGAGATGCAAGCGGGCAGGGCAATGAATGCTTGCATGTTTGTTTTTACTTGAGGGTCAAGTGTGACACGGGCATCAGCAGTTGCATTTTGAGTGTAATATAGGCAGACAACAGAGTCATTTCCCTACTCCCCTTCCCTTCAATTTTTAGTGAGGTTCTACCCGAAACACCCCCCTCCAAAGCGAAATTAGTTAAGCCCAAGCTCATAATTCAAAAATGACTTCTTTACATCTTTTATGGCTTATTTTGACAATATGCCCTGAAAAGGCGGATTCAAACTGGCCCTTAACCTGCAATTAAATTGTGCGTGCAATGATGAATCACTCTTGCCTGCTATCTATACATTTAGGCATCATCATACATGGCATAACCTAATACATGTGCATTCCATTGTAGAATCTGGAATATGCAATGTTTATGTTAGTTCATACATTGCACATGATGTTTAAATGCCCCTTAAATCTGGTCAGTCAAGTGATGGTCTTTAAGCCTCCTTCTTTGCTTCTTTTCTTGATATGTAAGATTTGCTCACACATCTGTTCAATTGCTTGTTTGCATCAACCAGCCATACTAGGACGGTTTGCTTTGATTACTTGCTATTCTTGACATAACACTCTAACAGAGCTTGTCAACGATTTAAACACTAAGGGCTGCTATAGTGGGGCCTTGCCTAACTCATAGGTGACATAAAGGTTTGGTTGTACACTACAGTAGGCTCTCCAAGAGTACCTGGAGATCCAGTTCGAAGGTATGCCTAGTTTTTACATAGTGCAGACATAGTAAATGTTCATTTCATTGTGTGCAAGTGCAAGAGATGCGGCATGTTTCATTATGTGGTGTTGTTTTGCTATAATCTCATTCTTTTGTGTTCACAGACTGGAAAGTATGCATATTTATCTTCCAAGGAGACGAGTAACTAGTTTGTGTCACCTTGCAGAGGGGGTGCAATGAAGATAAGATTGAGGATTTCCATGTACAAGATGTTAGGAAGGAGCCTTGCAAGAGAAGTAGGAGCTGCGCTGAGCCTCTTCAACCTGCTAAGGTAAGTCACTGTATGCAACTCAATAGTTCAATTCCTTATTTGTTTCAGGCATAGTTAATTTTCTCTTTTCAATTGCTTTATTTGTCCTCAGTTAATGAGATGCCCAAATAATCATGCCTGATGTTCGGTACTTGTATCACTATTAGTTGACATAATTAAAGGCCTTACCATTTAATTACTCTGTCGAAGTGTGCCTGAAGCTTTGAAGTCTATTAACCAACTATTATTGCATGAGGCTCACAATCTAGTTTATACTACGCTAATGATTGCATAGTTTTGCCTGCTGTAGTATGTTTGTATGAAACCCTCTACTGTTCATTATGCTCCCTAAGACTTTAATTGAGGCACGGAATGGCCAACTGCTTGCTTACTTATACGCAACATGCTGTCTAAATTTGTAACTTGTCTGTGTTTTCGATTGGGCCCCAACATCATGCTCCTCTGGTGAGCTAAGAGGGATTTCTGTATGCAGGCTACACAGACTATCTTTTTTATAATTTTTAAAATATCACATGTTTATGCTTCATGACGTGTAACATTTTTTTGAAAGTGACGTGTAACATTATTGTTAGTCCTGTTTTTGCCATGTAGTACCAAATAGAGTCTTGTTCGCTTCACTGTTGTAACTATATTTTTGCCCTAGTCATGTGTACTTACAGAAACATTTCAGGATGAAGTGACATCAACACAAAGATCTGCGAGCAGTGCGGCACGGCCGTTACCGAATGATTATGGATTGGAATTGGAACGTGTTGATGTTCTCGAGCATCAACTAGAGGTGGCAAGACAACGTGTACATGATTGTCAACGTATAATCAACAAGTTGAGACTAGACATGCAGGTATTAGATGCAGGAGTCAAAAAAATGAAACAAGACACTGAGGTAACCATGAAGGAATTGGAGATTTTGCAGACTGAAATTTGTGCTATCTGAATCCGGCCAATCCTATTTTCTGAAGAGATTATAGTTCAAATGGATTTAAGTTGATGCGCGTCCATGATGTATGAGCTGTATTTGCCTAGTGGGTATAATTGGCTGTAATTTCTTTATTGTATAGTGTAGGATTATTCTACCTTTCTGTGCCTTGATCTCTTTGTTGTAATAGTGTAGGCTTTTTAGAGGTGATAGTATTGAGTAGGATAATTCTTTGGATATGCTATATCGTTCAAACGGGGGCCAATTCGCCCGACCATGGCCCTTCACGGGCCGTCGGATCCATGGGCCTTCTACGTCTTGTAGTGTAGCGACCCGACCATAGATGGTCAAGTCTCTATGCTTCAGTGTCATCCCTGGATCGGTAATGCTGACACACACAGTACTCGAAGGATTTATAACAGAGTAGCAATCACACACTTATTACATCGAACGTCTCAAAAGAAAGAACTTAATACAAAAATATGGCTTAAGGCCATCTAATATGATAACAGCGGAAGGCTTGGAAGATAAAGTGAGTCCATCAACTCCAGCGGCATAGCTGAGCTGCACGGCAACGACCTAACGAACCTTACTCCTCGTCTGAAAAGTTTGCAACATAATACGTTGCAGCCCAAAACGGGTTAGCACATGGAATATGCTGGCAAAGTAACACAGTAGAGCAAGAACAAAATAATGCTATCACTACATGCATATTTGGCTGGTGGAAAGCTCTATGGTTACAGTTTTGCGAAAAGCCGATTTTTCCCTACAACAAAGGAATAGATTTTAATTTTACTATCATGGTAGTTGAAACATCATTGAGAAGATTCCTCCAACTCAATCCCAATTAAGGTGATTAACAACCCAACAATATTAGTTAAACATGATGAGATACTTTTGATAACCCAATTACTAGATACTCAAGAATTGTCCATAATCGGGGACACGGCTAACCATGATTAGATTGTACACTCTGCAGAGGTTTGCGCAGTTTTCCCCACAAGACTCGATCGCCTCCGTTGGTTTTCTTGCACTATAGGGTGTTTGAGAAACGGATGACCGAGACATAGTCTTTCAGAAACATTAACTCTCTACTCCGGACAGACCATACCAAACCTACATCCCACTACCTGCTGATCTGCCTCTTCAAGAGCTTCACGTAACTTACTCAACTATGCTAGAGCCCATAATAGCTTGTGGCTGCACACAGAAGTTTCTAGCATGAATCATCTCAGTTCCCTTTGAGCCTGGGTGGTGGTCCATAGGAAGATCACACGGGTACTCCGAGATTTCCAAAAAAATACAGGCAACACTAGGTACTCCAGGTGCCTCAATCCACCCAGTTGTTTGATTAAGTTGCCACCTTAAGTTGAACCATTAATTAACAAGCCCACGTTTGTCATGTATTTCACTCAAACCCAAACCACGTCTACGAGCATAGCATAGCATAGTATATATAAGCAACGCGTAGAGTAACTCCCAAGGGTTTGAATGTAACAGGGCAATCGGTTCTACCTCATCAACTACTTCCCAACCCACAAGTTAATGACATCCTAATCATGCAATGTTTGAGGATTGGAACTAATGCATAAAAACTGGGTGATAAAAGGGATATGATCAAAGTGTTACTTGCCTTGCTGACGATCTGCGAAACCTAGGGACTCGTAGTAGCACGCTTCGCACTCCGGGTGTTCTATCGCAAGCAAACAATAGCATACATAAGTAAAAAGCAATGATGCACAAGCGAAACTCAACAAAAGAGGTTGACCAGAAAGTTCAATCTAAGAACTCCGGTTCACAAAAAGAATCAAATCAAACGGAGCAACGAAACTCAAACGGCGAAAGAAAGAAGCTTCGTTTACTAATCTGAAACTAGGTCAAATTTTACAGTAGAGAAAACTTGTTTGAGTTGGTTAAGCGGAAAGAGGGTTTCGGGACGAAACTCTAGGCGCTTGAATCGCCTGATTCCGACTAACGAGCGAAAAGATAAACAGAAACTAAGATCGGATCAGAAATCGCGATCAGAGAAAATCGCGGAATAAATCCGATAAAAGAAAACTGACGAACAGACTAACGAATGAGCGTTCGTTGACTGTTTCTAACGGGCGAAGAACCGTTCGTTAAAACGAACGTTCGGACGAACGTCCGCCAAATAGAAGAACCGAGAAAAACCGGCGAATCCGAAAAAACCGGATCTAGGTTTTCTAAAAAAACGGTCGGTCTTTATAAAAAACCGGCGGCGGGGCGCCGCGGCTACCTCCGGCGAGAGGTCCGGCGGGGCGGCGGCTTAGGGGGCGGCGGC
>NC_041392.1:491080909-491089148 GCF_002162155.2 Triticum dicoccoides
GAGGCGGCGGCGGAGCTTGGCTGCGGCGCGGGCGGCGGTGGTGTGGTGGGGTGTTGGGGGCGGGATGGCGGCGTATATAAGGGCGGGGCGGGGCGGCTTGGAGGAGGGGGCAAGGCACGACGGCGGAGAGGAGTCCGGCTCGGACTCCTAGTCCGAGTCGGCGGCGGCGGCGCTCGCTGGGAAGGCGGCGGCGGCGGCCTAGCGCGGCTGGGCCTTAGGCCCAGTCAGCGCGGGAACCCCTTTTTTTTAAATAACCGAACTAAAATCCTAAAAAAATAAATAAAAATCTAAAAAATGCCAAAATAAATTTTCACCGTCTAAATAAAATATTTAGAACGAGATGAACATTTTCTTGGCCCTAAAATGCAACTTTGAAAAACATGCAATTTTTCTAATGCAAACAAAATTGCAATAAAATCCAAATAAAGCAATTATTTGATTTTAATATTTTTCCTCCAATATTTCAATTATCTTGGAGAAGTCATATTATCTCCTCTCATATATTTTAGTGTGAAATATTTTTGGAGAGAAAATAATTAAAACCAAAAATCCTTGTTTCAAGATTTGATAAAGATCAAATTTGAAAACCGGGAAATCACCAACTCTCTCCGAGGGTCCTTGAGTTGTTTAGGATTTCGAGGATCGCGAGACGAAATGCGAATAAAATATGATATGCATGGATGACTATGTATAACATTCCAAATTGAAAATTTGGGATGTTACAAACCTACCCCCTTAAGATGAATCTCACCCTCGAGATTCGGGTGGGCTAGAAAATAGGTGCGGGTGGTATTTGAGAAGATCATCCTCTCGTTCCCATGTGGCTTCATCCTCGGTATGGTGGCTCCACTAAACTTTACAAAACTTGATAACCTTACTGCGGGTGACTCTGCTAGCAAACTCAAGGATCTTAACTGGTTTCTCCTCATAAGTCAAATCACTGTCCAACTGAATCGCCTCCAGGGGTACTGTATCTCTTAGCGGTACATCTGCCATCTCAGCATGACACTTCTTCAGCTGTGAAACGTGAAACACGTCATGAACTCCTGGCAATCCCTCAGGTAGCCCCAACTGGTAGGCAACTTCTCCCATCCGTTCCAAAATACGATACGGTCCTACAAATCTCGGGGCTAATTTTCCTTTAACTCCAAAACGTTTCACTCCTCGCAAGGGTGACACTCACAGATATGCTCGGTCTCCAGTTTCATAGGTCACCTCCTTGCGTTTTGAGTCGGCATAACTCTTCTGCTTGGACTGAGCAATCTTCAATCTGTCGCGAATCAACTTAACCTTCTCCTCAGACTCCTTGATCAAGTCTGGTCCAAACAACTGTCGATCTCCTACCTCGTCCCACATCAACGGTGTTCTGCACCTTCGTCCATACAGGGCTTCAAATGGTGCCATCTTCAAACTGGCTTGATAGCTATTGTTGTATGAAAACTCTGCGTAGGGAAAATTGTCATCCCAACTAGATCCATAATCTAGCGCACAGGCTCTCAACATGTCCTCCAAAATTTGGTTGACTCTCTCTGTTTGTCCATCCGTCTACGGGTGAAATGCGGTACTAAACTCCAATCTCATTCCCAAGGTCTGATGCAACTGGTGCCAAAACTTTAAGGTAAACTGTGTTCCTCGATCTGATACAATGGTTCTCGGAACTCCATGCAGACATACTATCCTGGACATATATATCTTGGCCAGCTTTGCACTCGTGTAGGTGGTTTTCACTGGGATGAAATGAGCTACTTTGGTCAAGCGGTCAACTACTACCCATATGGAATCATATCCTGCTTTGGTCCTGGGCAATCCGGTGATAAAGTCCATGCCCAGTTTATCCCACTTCCATTCGGGTATCGGCATAGGCTGTAACAGTCCTGCTGGCTTCTGATGTTCTGCCTTCACACGCTGACATACATCACATACGGCGACATACTCAGCAATAACCTTCTTCATACCGGTCCACCAGAAACGTTCCTTCAAATCCAAATACATCTTGGTGTTTCCGGGGTGTATCGAGTAGGGTGAGTCATGAGCCTCTTGAAGTATTAACTTCCTGATCTCCTGGTTATTGGGCACATAAATTTGGTCCTCAAACCATAGGGTATCGTGCTTATCTTCACGAAATCCTTTGGCCTTTCCTTTGCCCATCTTCTCCTTTATCTCGGCAATCTCCTTGTCCTCTTTCTGCGCTTCCCGAATCTTGTCTAGCAATGTCGACTGGACCTTCATTGTTGCAATAAATCCTCTAGGAATAATCTCCAATCGAAGTTCCATGATGTCCTCTGCTAATTCCTTAGGCAGTCCCTTGCTTTCAAGGATATTAGCATAATTCTTCCAGCTTAAGGCGTCTGCTACGACATTGGCTTTTCCTGGATGATAGTGTAGCTTCATGTCATAATCCTTTATAAGCTCCAACCATCTCCTCTGTCGAAGGTTCAGCTCCTTCTGGGTGAAAATGTACTTCAAACTCTTATGGTCCGTGTACACATCACAATGGTTTCCAATAAGGTAATGTCTCCAGGTCTTCAATGCATGCACTACGGCTGCTAACTCCAAATCATGCGTGGCATAGTTTAACTCATGAGGTTTAAGTTGTCGTGAGGCATACGAAACAACTCTCCCGTCCTGCATAAGCACACATCCAAGTCCTAAGCGTGAGGCTTCGCAGTACACTTGGAACTCCTTATGTATATCTGGCAGTGTTAGCACTGGCGCTGTAGTCAAGTGTTTCTTCAATTCCTGGAAACTTGCCTCGCAATCTTCTGTCCATATAAACTTAGTATCCTTCTTCAACAGTTCAGTCATTGGCTTTGCAATCTTGGAAAAATTCTCGATGAATCTCCGGTAGTATCCTGCGAGTCCAAGAAAACTACGGATCTCGCTAACTGAAGTGGGTGCCAACCATTCAGTGACTGACTGAATTTTGCTGGGGTCTACTGCTATACCTTCTCCCGATATAACATGTCCAAGGAACCCAACTTCCTTCAACCAAAATTCGCATTTGCTAAACTTAGCATACAACTGGTGTTCCCTGAGTTTCTCGAGTACTAAGCGCAAATGCTCCTTGTGCTCCTCCTCGTTCTTCGAGTATACCATAATATCATCAATAAACACCACAACAAACTTGTCCAAGTACTCCATGAACACCTTGTTCATCATGCTCATGAAATAGGCAAGGGCGTTAGTCAGTCCAAATGACATGACCGTGTACTCGTATAATCCATATCGTGTTGTGAACGCTGTCTTCGGTATATCCTTCTCTCGTATCTTCAACTGATGGTATCCCGATCGCAAATCGATCTTCGAAAACACTTTAGCTCCTTGCAACTGATCAAACAGATCGTTGATCATCGGCAGTGGGTACTTGTTCTTAATCGTCACTTCATTCAATGCTCGATAATCAACAACCATCCTCAGGGATTTATCCTTCTTCTCAACCAAAAGTACTGGGGCTCCCCAAGGTGATGAACTTCTTCGGATGTATCCTTTCTCCAATAACTCCTTCATCTGTTTCTTAATTTCTTCCAGATCATTTGCGGGCATCCGATAGGGTCTCTTGGATATTGGTCCGGTACCTGGCAACAGCTCTATCAAAAACTCAATGTCTCTATCCGGTGGCATGCCTGGTAACTCCTCTAGAAAAACATCCGGGTAATCCTTCACTATAGGCACTTCCTCCTGAACAACTCCCGTAAGGGCATTCACTTGACTCCTCCTAGGCACATGCCTAGATACATACTTAATCCTTTTCCCTTCCGGGGTGGTGAGATAAATCGACCTACTAGCACAGTCAATGCTTCCTCCAAATTTTGACATCCAGTCCATACCCAATATCACATCCAATCCTTGTGACTCCAAGATAATTAGGTCGGACGGAAAAACATGTGTACCAATGGTTAAGGGTATCTGGTCACACCATCTACTAGCCATATACTCTGCTTCGGGTGAACTCACTAAAAGAGGGGTCCTAAGGGTTTGGGTTGGTAGTTTAAACTTATCCACGAATCCCCTTGATATGTATGAATGCGATGCACCAGTATCGAAAAGAACAAGAGCGGTAAATGACTTAACCAAAAACTTACCTATTACCGCGTCCGGCTGTTCTTCAACCTCCTCCACGTTAACGTGGTTCACTTGTCCTTTGTTGAATGGATTTGGCTTCTTCCCCACGCTCCCATTTCCATTTCCATTCTTTCCTTCAGGGCACTCCGTGGCATAGTGTCCAGTCTTCCCGCACTTGAAACAAGTAACATGACTTAAGTCCCTTTTGGCGGGTGTGGCTGGGTTGGGGCGGTTATGATTATTGTTGGTTCCGTTCCCATTCCCATTCTTAGATCCATTGTGGTTATGCGATCCTCCTCAAGTGTGGTTGTGACCTCCATGGTTATGAACAAGTCCTCCCGAGTTCGGGGTTAGGCGAGGTTTCTGCTAAGCTCCTGAGTTATCCTTTCCTTGTCCATACTTCCTCTTGCGGCTCTCAATCTGCTGCTGCTTCCCTTCAATCATAAGAGCCTTATCTACCAACTCCTAGTAGTTGTTGAAGGTTGCTACCATCAACTGCATTCTCATCTCATCATTCAGCCTTTCCATAAACTTCTCCTGCTTCGCGGCATCTGTGGCCACATCATCAGGGGCGTAGCAAGATAACTTGCTAAACTCATCCACGTACTGAGCCACAGTACGGTTCCCCTGGCGTAGGTTGCGGAACTCACGCTTCTTCATTTGTATAGCTCCAGTGGAGACATGGGCTGTGCGGAAAGCTTGCTGAAACCGGTCCCAAGTGACATTGGCTATAGGAAAAGTGGTTGTGTAATTCTCCCACCATGAGGCTGCTGGTCCATCCAATTGATGTGCGGCAAAGTGCACTCTCCCAGCATCTGTGCAACCTGCGGTGGTCAACTCCCTTCCAATGTGACGTAACCAATCGTCCGCAACTATGGGCTCGGTGCTACTGGAAAACACCGGTGGTTGTAACCTTAGAAAACGGGCTAGGTTGTCCACGGGCGGCGGGTTGTTGTTGTTGTTGTTGTTGTTGTTGTTGTTGTTATTGTTGTTGTTGCCCTGATTCTGAACTAGCAATTGCATCAAGGTATTCTGCTGTTGGATCAACTGGGTGAGCTCCGGTAGGAAGGCAAAACCGGTGTCACGTCTCGGAGGCATCTGAGGGTTTAGATGGAAGAGATTAGAATAGAGAAGGGTTCTAATGAGAAAACACTACCCATATGCACATGAGACAAACACAATCATTTCACTCAATCAAGCAAGCAAGGGCATACAAACGATCTAGAACTATCGCACAAGTGCTCAACTACTACAAAATACATGGGGGAATACTAGTGATATATGGTAGTCATCTAGAAATTTTGATCGGTGGAAGACTCCATGATGTCTGCTCCAGCTTCGTCTTCATAGTCATCATTACTAGGATCGGAATCGGTGTCGTCGATGATGATGTAGTCCTCTGGGCGTATCTCCTTGGGTTCTTCTTCCTCTATTGGTGTTGGTCCTCCCATGAATACTCCGATCTTCTTAACCAGGTCGTCATTCTTCTCCAGTAGTGTCTTGATTTCCTCCTCATACCCATCGCGTGTAAACTTGAGTTCTTCCTCCAGCTCGATGATTCTAGTCTTCACTGTCTTCAAGTCCATCATATCCGCGCACATCTGGTTCTCCTGGTGTCGAATGTGCTGGTTTAACTTCTGGATGAAAGCCGCAATGGATCTATCCTTCCTGGTGCTGATTACTTCCCATTGCTCGTCTCGGCGCCCACATATTTGTTAAATAGTGTCCTTAAGATCCCTGTTGTAAACTTCTCCAATGCGTCCAATGGTGATGTGGGCTGCCATGCTCTTGCCTAAACTCCAGGTGGGTGCTTCGAAAGATAACTCGATGGGTTTAGAAGTTGGCGAGAACGTCCTTCTTGGAACTTGTACTTGCATCCTCCAGCGCTCCTCTTCAGGTAAAGTAGTGTTGTATGTCCCGGTGAAACTTGGTATTCCAATGTTCAGGTACCTAGTGACTTCCTTCAAGTGGTGTCCAAAAGGAGTGTCTTCATCCGGTTGGGCAAACTCGTTCTTTATCTCCGTCATCCTAAAGAGTAGAAAATGGAGAGGAGTTAGAAATGAGAAGAGAAGGGTGACCTAGGGTTTATCTTAGTGGTCGTGTCCTACACTCAGCGTGTGCTCTGATACCATCTTGTAGCGACCCGACCTCAGATGGTCAAGTCTCTGTGCTTCAGTGTCATCCTTGGATCGGTAATGCTGACACACACAGTACTCGAAGGATTTATAACAGAGTAGCAATCACACACTTATTACATCGAACGTCTCAAAAGAAATAACTTAATACAAAAATATGGCTTAAGGCCATCTAATACGATAACAGTGGAAGTCTTGGAAGATAAAGTGAGTCCATCAACTCTAGCGGCATAGCTGAGCTGCACGGCAACGACCTAACGAACCTTACTCCTCGTCTGAAAAGTTTGTAACATAATACGTTGCAACCCAAAACGGGTTAGCACATGGAATATGCTGGCAAAGTAACACAGTAGAGCAAGAACAGAATAATGCTATCACTACATGCATATTTGGCTGGTGGAAAGCTCTATGGTTACAGTTTTGCGAAAAGCCAATTTTTCCCTACAACAAAGGAATAGATTTTAATTTTACTATCACGGTAGTTGAAACATCATTGAGAAGTTTCCTCCAACTCAATCCCAATTAAGGTGATTAACAACCCAACAATATTAGTTAAACATGATGAGATACTTTTGATAACCAAATTACTAGATACTCAAGAATTGTCCATAACTGGGGACACGACTAACCATGATTAGATTTTACACTCTGCAGAGGTTTGCGCACTTTTCCCCACAAGACTCGATCGCCTCCGTTGGTTTTCTCGCACTACAGGGTGTTTGAGAAATGAATGACCCAGACACAGTCTTTCAGAAACATTAACTCTCTACTCCGGACAGACCATACCAAACCTACATCCCACTACCTGCTGATCTGCCTCTTCAAGAGCTTCACGTAACTTACTCAACTATGCTAGAGCCCATAATAGCTTGTGGCTGCACACGGAAGTTTCTAGCATGAATCATCTCAGTTCCCTTTGAGCCTGGGTGGCGGTCCATAGGAAGATCACACGGGTACTCCGGGATTTCCAAAAAAATACAGGCAACACTGGGTACTCCAGGTGCCTCAATCCACCCAGTTGTTTGATTAAGTTGCCACCTTAAGTTGAACCATTAATTAACAAGCTCACATCTGTCATGTATTTCACTCAAACCCAAACCACGTCTACGAGCATAGCATAACATAGTATATATAAGCAACGCGTAGAGTAACTCCCAAGGGTTTGAATGTAACAGGGCAATAGGTTCTACCTCATCAACTACTTCCCAACCCACAAGTTAATGACATCCTAATCATGCAATGTTTGAGGATTGGAACTAATGCATAAAAACTGGGTGATAAAAGGGATATGATCAAAGTGTTACTTGCCTTGCTGACGATCTGCGAAACCTAGGGACTCGTAGTAGCACGCTTCGCACTCCAGGTGTTCTATCGCAAGCAAACAATAGCATACATAAGTAACAAGCAATGATGCACAAGCGAAACTCAACAAAAGAGGTTAACCAGAAAGTTCAATTTAAGAACTCCAGTTCACAAAAAGAATCAAATCAAACGGAGCAACGAAACTCAAACGGCGAAAGAAAGAAGCTTCATTTACTAATCTGAAACTAGGTCAAATTTTAAAGTAGAGAAAACTTGTTTGAGTTGGTTAAGAGGAAAGAGGGTTTCGGGACGAAACTCTAGGCGCTTGAATCACCTGATTCCGACTAACGAGCGAAAAGATAAACAGAAACTAAGATCGGATTAGAAATCGCGATCAGAGAAAATCGCGGAATAAATCCGATAAAAGAAAACTGACGAACAGACTAACGAATGAGCGGTCGTTGACTTTTTCTAACGGGCGAAGAACCGTTCTTTAAAACGAATGTTCGGACGAACATCCGCCAAATAGAAGAACCGAGAAAAACCGGTGAATCCGAAAAAAATGGATCTAGGTTTTCTAAAAAAACCGGTCGGTATTTATAAAAAAACCGGCGGCGGGGCGCGGCGGCTACCTCCGGTGAGAGGTCCGGCGGGGCGACGGCTTAGGGGGCGGCGGCGCTCGGCGGCGGCGCGGACTGCGCCTGCGGCGGCGACAGCAGGCGGCGGCGGAGCTTGGCTGT
>NC_041392.1:491090005-491105626 GCF_002162155.2 Triticum dicoccoides
GAGCTTGGCTGTGGCGGCGGCGGCTTGGCTGCGGCGCGGGCGGCGGTGGTGTGGTGGGGTGTTGGGGGCGGGGTGGCGGCGTATATAAGGGCGGGGCGGGGCGACTTGGAGGAGGGGGCAAGGCGCGGCGGCGGAGAGGAGTCCGACTCGGACTCCTAGTCCGAGTCGGCGGCGGCGGCGCTTGCGGGGAAGGTGGCAGCGGCGGCGGCCTAGCGCGGCTGGGCCTTAGGCCCAGTCGGCGCGGGAACCCCTTTTTTTTAAATAATTTCGCCGACCGAACTAAAATCCTGAAAAAATAAATAAAAAACTAAAAAATGCCAAAATAAATTTTCACCATCTAAATAAAATATTTAGAACGAGATGAACATTTTCTTGGCCCTAAAATACAATTTTGAAAAACGTGCAATTTTTCTAATGCAAACAAAATTGCAATAAAATCCAAATAAAGCAATTATTTGATTTTAATATTTTTCCTCCAATATTTCAATTATCTTGGAGAAGTCATATTATCTCCTCTCATATATTTTAGTGTGAAATATTTTTGGAGAGAAAATAATTAAAACCAAAAATCCTCATTTCAAGATTTGATAGAGATCAAATTTGAAAACCGGGAAATCCCCAACTCTCTCCGAGGGTCCTTGAGTTGCTTAGGATTTCGAGGATCGCGAGAAGAAATGCGAATAAAATATGATATGCATGGATGACTATGTATAACATTCCAAATTGAAAATTTGGGATGTTACACGTAGGATCCATGGGCCTTCTACGTCGCGTAGGATCCATGGGCCTTCTATGTCTCATAGGATCCATGGGCCTTGTGCGTCTCGTAGGATCCATGGGCCACTCGCTCATTTATGTGTCTTGTACGGGCCTTTAATGGGTCGTACGTTTTATGGGCTGACCATAACGGGCCGTTAATAAGTCGTATTTGGTGATGCTATGAAAACGGCCCAACAGACTAACGGTCCACAAACGGGCCGACTGTAACGACGGGCTGAATTTGGCCCACAAACAGAAAATGACAGTAACAGGCCGTAAGTAACCGAATGCTGCAAATGAGCCCAAGAATAAATGGGCCCACAGAAGGCCGAAAGTTAACTTGGGCTGGAAACGGCCCAACGGAATAACGGGCCGTTAATGGGTATAAAGTGATACACTGTTCATTACGGGCCAGTTTCACCACGGGCCGTTAATGGGTGTAAAGTAATACACTGTTCATTACGGGCCAGTTTCAGCACGAGCCGCTAATGGGCCAAGAGTTACAAAGGGCCTCATATGGGCCGAAAGACGTCATGGGCTATACATGGGCCAGAAGTGAAAACGGGCTGGAATCATATTGGACGGTCCAGCTGACGCTACTGGGCCTAATTCAGATAGGGCGTAACGGGCCTTGGGTTAGCGGGCTGTAAATGGGCTATATGCAAACAGGCCGTTAACAGGCTTTCCATGGGCCGGCCCACCAGCTTTTGACCAAGTCAAATGGGCCGGCCTTTTCACAGGAATGGGCCACTGTTGGGCCATGCCACGTGTCGATGTATCATAGGCGCCTTCTGTCCAATGAGTGGATGACATCTGTCTCAACGATGAGTCGACACATGTTTCCTCTAGCCAATGATGATTTTACACATGGAAAATCCCCATTGGTCTGGGCTGTTAACAGGTTATCGGATCCAAAACCCGACCCGATAGCTTAACGGTGTTCCGTTACGGTGGATGCCACGTGTCGGTCACCCTTGACGAAAGCACTTCTATGACGCGCGATTTATTGTCATGGAAGTGGACACTTCTGCGATGATAATTTTGGTAATGTCATGGAACACTTCTACGACAGCACATGTATGACTATCTTGATTCTGTCATAAATTTGTCATGGATGTACATGCATGACAAAAAAAGCGACCTACTGTGACAAACACGTATCATCACGGAAGTGTGTTTTTTTGTAGTGCAACTTTCCACTGTTCCATTTATCATGACATGTTCATCATTGTCATATTGCTTTGCATGATCTTGTAGTTGACATAGTATTTGTGGCAAAGCCACCATTCATAATACTTTCATACATGTCACTCTTGGTTCATTGCATATCCCGGTACACCGCCGAAGGCATTCATATAGAGTCATACTTGGTTCTAGTATCGAGTTGTAATCATTGAGTTATAAATAAACAGAAGTGTGATGATCATCATTTTCTAGAGCATTGTTCCAAGTGAGAAAAAAAAGAAAGGCCAAAAGAAAGAGAAGGCCCAAAAAATGAGAGAAAAAGAGAGAAGGGACAATGTTACTATCCTTTTTACCACACTTGTGCTTCAAAGTAGCACCATAATCTTCATGATAGAGAGTCTTTTGTTTTCTCACTTTCATATACTAGTGGGAACTTTTCGTTATAGAACTTGGCTTGTATATTCCAACAATGGGCTTCCTCAAATGCCCTAGGCCTTCGTGAGCAAGCAAGTTGGATGCACACCCACTTAGTTTCTTTTGTTGAGCTTTCATATATTTATAGCTCTAGTGCATCCGTTGCATGGCCATCCCTATTCCTTGCATTAGCATCAATTGATGGGCATCTCCATAGCTCATTGATTAGCCTCGTTGATGTGAGACTTTCTCCCTTTTTTGTCTTCTCCACATAACCCCCATCATTATATTCTATTCCACCCATAGTGCTATATCCATGGCTCACGCTCATGTATGGCGTGAAGATTGAAAAAGTTTGAGATCACTAAAGTATGAAACAATTGCTTGGCTTGTCATAGGGGTTGTGCATGATGTGAGCATTCTTGTGTGACGAAAATGGAGCATGGCTAAACTATATAATTTTGTAGGGATGAACTTTCTTTGGCCATGTTATTTTGAGAGGACATAATTGCTTAGTTGGTATGCTTGAAGTATTATTATTTTATGTCAATATTGAACTTTTATCTTGAATCTTTCGGATCTGAATATTCATACCACAATTAGGAAGAATTACATTGGAAATATGCCAAGTAGCACTCCACATCAAAAACTCTGTTTTTATCTTTTACCTACTCGAGGACGAGCAGGAATTAAGCTTGGGGATGCTTGATACGTCTCCAACGTATCTATAATTTTTTATTGTTCCATGCTATATTATATTCTGTTTTGGACATTATTGGGCTTTATTATACACTTTTATATTATTTTTGGGACAAACCTATTAACCGGAGGCCCGGCCCAGAATTGCTGTTTTTTTTTGCCTATTTTAGGGTTTCGCGGAAAAAGAATATTAAACGGAGTCCAAACGGAATGAAACCTTCGGGAACGTGATTTTCGGAATGAACATGGTCCATAGGACTTGGACCCTACGTCAAGCAATCAACAAGGAGGGCACGAGGTAGGGGGCGCGCCTACCCCCCAGGCGCAACCTCCACCCTTGTGGGACCCCTGTTGCTCCACCGACGTACTCCTTCCTCCTATATATACCTACGTACCCCCAAACTACCAGATACAGAGGGGGCATCGATCATGGAGGGCTTCTACATCAACACCATAGCCCCTTCGATGAAGTGTGAGTAGTTTATTTCAGACCTACGGGTCCATAGTTATTAGCTAGATGGCTTCTTATCTCTTTTTGGATCTCAATACAAAGTTCTCCCCCTCTCTTGTGGAGATCTATTCGAGGTAATCTTATTTTGTGGTGTGTTTGTTGAGACTGATGAATTGTGGGTTTATGATCAAGTTTATCTATGAACAATATTTGAATCTTCGCTGAATTCTTTTATGTATGATTGGTTATCTTTGCAAGTCTCTTCGAATTATCAGTTTGATTTGGCCTACTAGATTTATCTTTCTTGCAATGGGAGAAGTGCTTAGATTTGGGTTCAATCTTGCGGTGTCCTTTCCCAGTGACAGTAGGGGCAGCAAGGCACGTATTGTATTGTTGCCATCGAGGATAACAAGATGGGGTTTATATCATATTGCATGAGTTTATCCCTCTACATCATGTCATCTTGCTTAAAGCGTTACTCTGTTCTCTTGAACTTAATACTCTAGATGCATGCTGGATAGCGGTCGATGTGTGGAGTAATAGTAGTAGATGCAGGAAGGAGTCGGTCTACTTGTCTTGGACGTGATGCCTATATACATGAACATACCTAGATATTCTCATAACTATGCTCAATTATGTGAATTGCTCAACAGTAATTTGTTTACCCACCATGAATACTTATGCTCTTGAGAGAAGCCACTAGTGAAACCTATGGCCCACGGGTCTATCTTCCATCATATTAATCTTTCAACACTTAGTTATTTTTATTGCCCTTTTATTTTACTTTGCATCTTTATCATACAAATACCAACAATGTTATCTTATCATATCTATCAAATCTCACTCTCGTAAGCGACCATGTAGGGATTGAGAACCCCTTATCGCGTTGGTTGCGAGGATTTATTTGTTTGTGTAGGTGTGAGGGACTCGTGCGTGGCCTCCTACTGGATTGATACCTTGGTTCTCAAAAACTGAGGGAAATACTTACGCTACTTTGCTGCATCACCCTTTCCTCTTCAAGGGAAAACCAACGCAGTGCTCAAGAGGTAGCATGCATCAAGGACATAATTATTCTGTGCAGCAATGAGGATAATCCTTAGATCACGTACCAAGTCCGCATCATTGCCACTATCATATTTCAACTTATTTTTCTCTAGGAACATATCAAAAATAAATGGGGAGCTACATCACGAGCTATTGATCTACAACATAGTTATGCAAATACTATCAGGACTAAGTTCATGATAAATTAAAGTTTAATTAATCATATTACTTAAGAACTCCCGCTTAGATAGACATCCCTTTTGTCATCTAAATGATCACGTGATCAATATCAACTAAACCATGTCCGATCATCACGTGAGATGGAGTAGTTTTCAATGGTGAACATCACTATGTTGATCATATCTACTATATGATTCACGTTCGACCTTTCGATCTCCGTGTTCCGAGGCCATATCTGCATATGCTAGGCTCGTCAAGTTTAACCCGAGTATTCCGCGTGTGCAAAACTGGCTTGCACCCGTTGTATGTGAACGTAGAGCTTATCACACCCGATCATCACGTGGGCACGACGAACTATAGCAACGATGCATACTCAGGGAGAACACTTATACCATGAAATTTAGTGAGGGATCATCTTATAATGCTACCGCCGTACTAAGAAAAATAAGATGCATACAAGATAAACATCACATGCAATCAAAATATGTGACATGCTATGGCCATCATCATCTTGTGACTTTGATCTCCATCTCCAAAGTACCGTCATGATCTGCATCGTCACCGGCATGACACCATCATCTCTATCATCTTGATCTCTATCAACATGCCGTCACATGGTCGTCTCGCCAACTATTGCTTCTACGACTATCGCCACCGCTTAGTGATAAAGTAAAGCAATTACATGGCGATTGCATTTCATACAATAAAGTGAAAACCATATGGCTCCAGCCAATTGCCGATAACTATTACAAAACATGATCATCTCATACAACAATTTATATATCATCACGTCTTGACCATATCACATCACAGCAAGCCCTGCAAAAACAAGTTAGACGTCCTCTACTTTGTTGTTGCAAGTTTTACCGGCTGCTACGGGCTTCTAGCAAGAACCGTTCTTACCTACGCATCAAAACCAGATTTTTCGTCAAGTGTGTTATTTTAACCTTCAACAAGGACCGGGCGCAGTCAAACTCCATTCAACTAAAGCTGGAGAAATAGACACCCACTAGCCACCTGTGTGCGAAGCACGGCGGTAGAACCAGTCTCATGAACACGGTCATGTAATGTCGGTCTGGGCCGCTGCATCAAACAATACCGCCGAATCAAAGTATGGCATGCTGGTAAGTAGTATGACTATTATTGCCCACAACTCTTTGTGTTCTACTCATGCATATAACATCTACGCACAGACCTGGCTCAGATGCCACTGTTGGGGAACGTAGTATTTCAAAAAAAATCCTACGATCATGCAAGATCTATCTAGCAGAAGCATAGCAACGAGCGGGGAGAGTGTGTCCATGTACCCTCATAGACCGAAAGCGGAAGCGTTTAGTAACGCGGTTGATGTAGTCGAACGTCTTCGCGATCGAACCGATCCAAGTATCGAATGCACGGCACCTCCGCGATCAACACGCGTTCAGCTCGATGACGTCCCTCGAACTCTTGATCCATTTGAGGCCGAGGGAGAGTTTCGTCAGCACGACGGCATGGTGACGGTGATGATGGAGTTCGCGGCGCAGGGCTTCGCCTAAAAACTACGACAATATGACCGAGCTATGTAACTGTGGAGGGGGGCACCGCACACTGCTAAAAGATCAACTTCTGTGTTCTAGGGTGCCCCCTCCCCACATATATAAAGGAGGGAGGGAGGAGGAGGCCGGCCATGGGTGGCGCGCCCAAGGGGGGGAGTCCTACTCCAAGTAGGATTCGCCCCCCCCCCCCCTTTCCTACTCCCACAAGGAGAAGGGGGGAAGGAGGAGGAGAAGAGAAGGAATGGGGACCTCCCCTAGCCCTAGTCCAATTCGGTTCGGGCTAGGGGGGCGCGCACCACTCCTTGGCCTGCCTCCTCTCTTCCACCACTAGGACCATGAGGCCCAATAACTTCCCGGGGGTGCAGGGGGGAGGGTCGGTAACCCCCGGTACTCCGAAACTTATCCGAAATGACCTGAACCATTCCGGTGTCTGAATGTAACCTTCCAATATATGAATCTTTATGTCTCGACCATTTCAAGACTCCTCGTCACGTCCGTGATCTCATCTGGGACTCCGAACAACCTTCGTCATCAAATGACATAAACTCATAATACGAATCATCATCGAACATTAAGCGTGCGGACCCTACGGGTTCGAGAACTATGTAGACATGACTAAGACATATCTCCGGTCAATAACCAATAGCGGAACCTGGATGATCATACCGGCTCCTACATATTCTACGAAGATCTTTATTGATCAAACCGCACAACAACATACGTTGTTCCTTTTTTCGTCGGTGTGTTACTTACCCGAGATTCGATCGTCAGTATCATCATACCTAGTTCAATCTCGTTACCGGCAAGTCTCTTTAGTTGTTCCATAATGCATCATCCCGCGACTAACTCATTAGTCACATTGCTTGCAAGGCTTATAGTGATGTGCATTACTAAGAGGGCCCAGAGATACCTCTCCGACAATCGGAGTGAAAAATCCTAATCTCGGTCTATGCCAACTCAACAAACACCATCGGAGACACCTGTAGAGCATCTTTATAATCACCCAGTTACTTTGTGACGTTTGATAGCACACAAAGTGTTACTCCGGTATTCGGGAGTTGCATAATCTCATAGTCATTGGAACATGTATAAGTCATGAAGAAAGCAATAGCAATAAACTAAACGATCATAGTGCTAAGCTAACGGATGGGTCTTGTCCATCACATCATTCTCTAATGATGTGATCCCATTCAACAAATCACAACACATGTCTATGGTTAGGTAACTTAACCATCTTTGATTAACGAGCTAGTCTAGTAGAGGCATACTAGGGACACTCTGTTTGTCTATGTATTCACACATGTACTAATTTTCCGATTAATACAATTCTAGCATGAATAATAAACATTTATCATGATATAAGCAAATATAAATAACAACTTTATTATTGCCTCTAGGGCATATTTCCTTCAAGGGGGAGTCCAACTAAGATTCCCAATCCTGTTTGGACTCCTCTTCCTTTTCCAAGAGGGGGAGAGAGGGAAGGAATAGGAGAGGGAGAAGGAAAGAGGGGGGCGTCGCCCCTCCCTAGTCCAATTCGTACTTACCATGGGGGGTCACCCTTGCATCCCTCCTCTCCTTTCCGCTAAGGCCCATGAAGGCCCACTACTTCCCTCGGGGGGTTCCGGTAACCTCCCGGTACTCCGAAAAATACCTGAATCACTCCGGAACCATTCCGGTGTTCGAATATAACCTTCCAATATATCAATCTTTACCTCTCGACCATTTCGAGACTCCTTGTCATGTCTGTGATCTCATCCGGGACTCCAAACAATCTTCGGTCATCAAATCACATAACTCATAATACAAATCGTCATCGAACGTTAAGCGTGCGGACCCTACGGGTTCGAGAACTATGTAGACATGACTGAGACACATCTCTGGTCAATAACCAATAGCGGAACCTGGATGCTCATATTGGCTCTACATATTCTACGAAGATCTTTATCGGTCAAACTGCATAACAACATACGTCATTCCCTTTGTCATCGGTATGTTACTTGCCCGAGATTCAATCGTTGGTATCATCATACCTAGTTCAATCTCATTAGTGGCAAGTCTGTTTACTCGTTCCATAATGCATCATACTGCAACTAACTCACTAGTCACATTGCTTGCAAGGCTTATAGTGATGTGCATTACCGAGAGGGCCTAGAGATACCTCTCCGATACACGGAGTGACAAATCCTAATCTCGATCTATGCCAACTCAACAAACACCTTTGGAAACACCTCTAGAGCATCTTTATAATCACCTAGTTACGTTGTGACGTTTGATAGTACACAAGGTGTTCCTCCGGTATTCGGGAGTTGCGTAATCTCAAAGTAAGAGGAATATGTATAAGCCATGAAGAAAGCAATAGCAATAAAACTAAACGATCATAATGCTAAGCTGACGGATGGGTCTTGTCCATCACATCATTCTCTAATGATGTGATCCCATTCATCAAATGACAACACATGTCTATGGTTAGGAAACTTAACCATCTTGATTAAGGAGCTAGTCAAGTAGAGGCATACTAGGGACACTCTGTTTTGTCTATGTATTCACACATGTACTAAATTTCTGGTTAATACAATTCTAGAATGAATAATAAACATTTATCATGATATAAGGAAATATAAATAATAACTTTATTATTGCCTCTAGGGCATATTTCCTTCAGTCTCCCACTTGCACTAGAGTCAATAATCTAGTTCACATCATCATGTGATTTAACATCAATAGTTCACATCGCCATGGGACTAACACCCAAAGGGTTTACTAGAGTCAAAATCTAGTTCACATTGCTATGTGATTAACACCCAAAGAGTACTAAGGTGTGATCATGTTTTGCTTGTGAGAGAATTTTAGTCAACAGGTTTGTCACATTCAGAGCCATATGTATTTTGCAAATTTTCTATGTCTACAATGCTCTGCATGGAGCTACTCTAGCTAATTTCTCCCACTTTCAGTATGTATCCAGATTGAGACTCAGATTCATCCGGATCGGTGTTAAAGCTTGCATCGGCGTACCTCTTTACGATGAACTCTTTATCACCTCCATAACCGAGAAATGTTTCCTTAGTCCTCTAAGGATAATTTCGACCGCTTTCCAGTGATCTACTCCTGGATCACTATTGTACCCCTTTGCCAAACTCATAACAAGGTACACAATAGATTTGGTATACAACATGGCATACTTTATAAAACCTATGGCTGAGTGATATGTCTCCAATGTATCTATAATTTTTTTATTGCTCCATGCTATTATATTATTTATTTTGGATGTCAATGGGCTTTATTTTACACTTTTATATCATTTTTGGGACTAACCTACTAACTGGTTGCCCAACCCAAATTGTTGTTTTTTTGCCTATTTTAGGGTTTCGAAGAAAAGGAATATCAAACAGAGTCCAAACGGAATGAAACCTTCGGGAACGTGATTTTCTCAACAAACGTGATCCAGGAGACTTGGAGTGGGTGTCAAGAAACAACCGAGGAAGGCACGAGGCAGGGGCGCGCGCCTACCCCCCCTGGGCGCACCCTCCACCCTCGTGGGCCCTCCGTTGCTCCACCGATGCACCTCTTCCTCCTATATATATATATATCCACGTACCCCCCAAACATCCAGGAGCACCACAAAAACCTAATTCCACCGCCACAACCTTCTGTACCCGAGAGATCCCATCTCGGGGCCTTTTCTGGAGCTCCGCCGGAGGGGCATTGATCACAGAGGGCCTCTACATCAACTCCATGGCCTCTCCGATGATGTGTGAGTAGTTTACTTCAGACCTACGGGTCCATAGTTATTAGCTAGATGGCTTCTTCTCTCTCTTTGGATCTCAATACAGAGTTCTCCTCGATCTTCTTGGAGATCTATTCGATGTAATCTTCTTTTGCGGTGTGTTTGTCGAGATCCGATGAATTTTGGGTTTATGATCCAGATTATCTATGAACAATATTTGATTCTTCTCTGAATTCTTTTATGTATGATTGGTTTATCTTTGCAAGTCTCTTCGAATTATCAGTTTGGTTTGGCCTACTACATTGATCTTTCTTGCAATGGGAGAAGTGCTTAGCTTTGGGTTCAATCTTGCGGTGCTCGATCCCAGTGAAAGAAAGGGAACCGACACGTATTGTATTGTTGCCATCGAGGATAAAAATATGGGGTTTATATCATATTGCATGAGTTTATCCCTCTACATCATGTCATCTTCCTTAAAGCATTACTCTGTTCTTATGAACTTAATACTCTAGATGCATGCTGGATAGCGGTCGATGTGTGGAGTAATAGTAGTAGATGTAGAATCGTTTCGGTCTACTTGTCGCAGACGTGATGCCTATGTACGTGATCATACCTAGATATTCTCATAACTATGCTCAATCCTATCAATTGCTCGACAATAATTCGTTTACCCACCGTAATACTTATGCTCTTGAGAGAAGCCACTAGTGAAATCTATGGCCCCCGGGTCTATCTTCCATCATATTAATCTTCCAACACCTAGTTATTTCCTTTGCCGTTTATTTTACTTTGCATCTTTATTTCTCTTTATCATAAAAATACCAAAAATATTATCTTATCATATCTATCAGATCTCACTCTCATAAGTGACCATGAAGGGCTTGACAACCCCTTTATCGCATTGGTTGCGAGGTTCTTATTTGTTTGTGTAGGTGCGTGGGACTTGAGCGTGATCTCCTACTGGATTGATACCTTGGTTCTCAAAAACTGAGGGAAATACTTATGCTACTTTGCTGCATCACCCTTTCCTCTTCAAGGGAAAACCAACGCAGTGCTCAAGAGGTAGCAAAAAGGATTTCTGGCGCCGTTGCCGGGGAGATTCGCGCCAAGTGAAGTAAAGATTTGACTCCCAATAACGAGTCATTTCTGGTGCCATTACCAAGTCAAAAGATACCAAGTACCCATCAAAAACTCTTATCCCTTGCATTACATTATTTTCCATTTGCCTCTCGTTTTCCTCTCCCCCACTTCACCCTTGCTGTTTTATTCGCCCTCTCTCTCCGTTCCCCTTCTCTTTCCCTATTTTCCTCTTTTGCCAGTTTCTTGTTTGCTTGTGTGTTGGATTGCCTGCTTGTCACGATGACTCTACCTAGATTTGGTGATCTTCACCTTAAAAGGTTAGAAGAGATCGAAATGAATATCAGGACTTTTATGGCTTTACAATTTGAGCATAATAATTTCTTTAGGAACGAGCTTAAGGAACAAAAAAGCTTTATGGGTTATATGAATAAAGAGATCGATGATATATCTAAAGAATTTTATGGTTTGAAATCTCAGATTGCTCATCTCAAAAAATTAATTGCTGAAGTTTCGAATAAGCAGGCCACCTTAGTTAATAAGATGGCTGCTAAGCCGGATTTTTTAATGAAAATAAAGATGAAGATCTAAAAGTTATTGATGTGTCTCCCATTAAATCTTTGTTTTGCAATATGAATCTTGATAATGATGGGACTTAAGATGAGCCACCTTTACCTAGAAGGCGTTCCAAAAATTCGGAGTTTTTAGATCTTGATGCTAAAATTGTTAAAAGTGGGATTGAAGAGGTCAAAACTTTAAATATCAATGAACCCACTATTTTGGATTTCAAGTAATTTAATTATGATAATTGCTCTTTGATAGATTGTATTTCCTTGTTGCAATCCGTGCTAAATTCTCCTCATGCTTATAGTCAAAATAAAGCTTTTACTAAACATATCGTTGATGCTTTGATGCAATCTTATGAAGAAAAACTTGAGTTGGAAGTTTCTATCCCTAGAAAACTTTATGATGAGTGGGAACCTACAATAAAAATTAAAATTAAAGATCATGAGTGCTATGCTTTGTGTGATTTGGGTGCTAGTGTTTTCACGTTTCTAAAAACTTTGTGTGATTTGCTAGGTTTCCGTGATTTTGATGATTGTTCTTTAAACTTGCACCTTGCGGATTCCACTATTAAGAAACCTATGGGAAGAATTAATGATGTTCTTATTGTTGCAAATAGGAACTATGTGCCTATAGATTTCATTGTTCATGATATAGATCGCAATCCTTCATGTCCTATTATTCTTGGTAGACCTTTCCTTAGAACGATTGGTGCAATTATTGATATGAAGGAAGGGAATATTAGATTCCAATTTCCATTAAGGAAAGGCATGGAACACTTCCCTAGAAAGAAAATTAAATTACCATATTAATCTATTATGAGAGCCACTTATGGATTGCCTACCAAAGATGGCAATACCTAGATCTATCTTCGCTTTTATGCCTAGCTAGGGGCGTTAAACGATAGCACTTGTTGGGAGGCAACCCAATTTTATTTTCATTCCTTGATTTTTGATCCTGTTTAGTAATAAATAATTTATCTAGCCTCTGTTTTGGTTGTGTTTTTTGTGTTTAATTAGTGTTTGTGCCAAGTAGAACCGTTGGGAAGACTTGGGGAAAGTCTTTTTGATCTTGTTGTAAAAACAGAAACTTTAGCGCTTACGAGAATCGCTGCCATTTTTATTTGGAAGGTTATATTTAGTTAATGATTTTTTTCAGATGATTAATAGATAAATTTCTCACGTCCAGCAATTTATTTTAGAATTTTTGGGGTTCCAGAAGTTGCGTTAGCTACAGATTACTACAGACTATTCTGTTTTTGACAGATTCTGTTTTTCTTGTGTTGTTTGCTTATTTTGATGAATCTATGGCTAGTAAAAGAGTTTATAAACCATAGAGAAGTTGGAATACAGTAGGTTTAACACCAATATAAATAAAGAATGAGTTCATTACAGTACCTTGAAGTGGTGTTTTGTTTTCTTTCGCTAACGAAGCTCACGAGATTTTCTATTTTGAGTTTTGTGTTGTGAAGTTTTCAAGTTTTGGGTAAAGATTTGATGGATTATGGAACAAATAGTGGCAAGAGCCTAAGCTTGGGGGTGCCCATGGCACCCCAAGGTAAAATTCAAGGACACCAAAAATCCTAAGCTTGGGTATGCCCCGGAAGGCATCCCCTCTTTCGTCTTCGTCTACCGGTAACTTTACTTGGAGCTATATTTTTATTCACCACATGATATGTGTTTTGCTTGGAGCGTCTTGTATGATTTGAGTCTTTGCTTTTTAGTTTACCACAATCATCCTTGCTGTACACACCTTTTGAGAGAGACTCACATGATTTGAAATTTATTAGAATACTCTATGTGATTCACTTATATCTTTTGAGTTATATAGTTTTTGCTCTAGTGCTTCACTTATATCTTTTAGAGCACGATGGTGGATTTGTTTTATAGAAACTATTGATCTCTCATGCTTCACTTATATTATTTTGAGAGTCCTTTAGAACAACATGGAAATTTTCTATAATATAAAAACTTTCATAGAAGTGCATTGAATACTATGAGAAGTTTGATACTTGATAATTGTTTTGAGATATGGAGATGGTGATATTAGTGTCATGCTAGTTGAGTAGTTGTGAATTTGAGAAATACTTGTGTTGAAGTTTGTGATTCCCGTAGCATGCATGTATGGTGAACCGTTTTGTGATTAAGTCGGAGCATGATTTATTTATTGATTGTCTTCCTTATGAGTGGCGGTCGGGGACGAGCGATGGTCTTTTCCTACCAATATATCCCCTAGGAGCATGCGCGTAATACTTTGTTTCGATAACTAATAGATTTTTGCAATAAGTATGTGAGGTCTTTATGACTAATATTGAGTCCATGGATTATACGCACTCTCACCCTTCCACCATTGCTAGCCTCTCTAGTATCGCGCAACTTTCACCGGTACCATAAACCCACCATATACCTTCCTCAAAACAGCCACCATACCTACCTATTATGGCATTTTCATAGCCATTCCGAGATATATTGCCATGCAACTTTCCACCGTTCCATTATTATGACACGCTTCATCATTGTCATATTGCTTGCATGATCATGTAGTTGACATCGTATTTGTGGCAAAGCTACCATTCATAATTCTCTATACATGTCACTCATGCATCATTAATTGCACATCCCGGTACACTGCCGGAGGCATTCACATAGAGTCATATTTTGTTCTAAGTATTGAGTTGTAATTCTTGAGTTGTAAGTAAATAAAGTGTGATGATCACCATTATTAGAGCATTGTCCCAACTGAGGAAAGGATGATGGAGACTATGATTCCCCCACAAGTCGGGATGAGACTCCGGATGAAAAAAAGAGGAAAATAGGCCCAAAAAAAGAGAAAGAAGGCCCAAATAAAAAATGTGACAAAAAGAGAGAAGGGACAATGCTACTATCCTTTTTCCACACTTGTGCTTCAAAGTAGCACCATGTTATTCATATAGAGAGTCTCCTATGATATCACTTTCATATATTAGTGGGAATTGTTCATTATAGAACTTGGCTTGTATATTCCAATGATGGGCTTCCTCAAAATGCCCTAGGTCTTCGTGAGCAAGCAAGTTGGATGCACACCCACTTAATTTCTTTTGTTGAGCTTTCATATACTTATAGCTCTAGTGCATCTATTGCATGGCAATCCCTACTCGCTCACATTGATATCTATTGATGGGCATCTCCATAGCCCATTGATACGCCAAGTTGATGTGAGACTATCTTCTCCTTTTTGTCTTCTCCACAACCACCATTCTATTCCACCTAGTGCTATCCATGGCTCACACTCATATATTGCGTGAAGATTGAAAAAGTTTAAGAACATCAAAAGTATGAAACAATTGCTTGGCTTGTCATCGGGGTTGTGCATGATTTAAATATTTTGTGTGGTGAAGATAGAGCATAGCCAGACTATATGATTTTGTAGGGATAACTTTCTTTGGCCATGTTATTTTGAGAAGACATAATTGCTTAGTAGTATGCTTGAAGTATTATTATTTTTATGTCAATATTAAACTTCTATCTTGAATCTTTCGGATCTGAACATTCATGCCATAATAAAGAAAAATTACATTGAGAAATATGTTAGAAAGCATTCCACATCAAAAATTCTTCTTTTATCATTTACCTACTCGAGGACGAGCAGGAATGAAGCTTGGGGATGCTTGATACGTCTCCAACGTATCTATAATTTTTGATTGCTCCATGCTATTATATTATCTATTTTGGATGTCAATGGGCTTTATTTTACACTTTTATATCATTTTTGGGACTAACCTACTAACCGGAGGCCCAGCCCAAATTGCTATTTTTTGCCTATTTTAGGGTTTCGAAGAAAAGGAATATCAAACGGAGTCCAAATGGAATGAAACCTTCGGGAACGTGATTTTCTCAACAAACTTGATCCAGGAGACTTGGAGTGGGCGTCAAGAAACAACCGAGGAAGGCACGAGGCAGGGGGCCCTCCGTTGCTCCACCGACGTACCTCTTCCTCCTATATATATA
>NC_041392.1:491106087-491140779 GCF_002162155.2 Triticum dicoccoides
CCCCCCAAATCATCCAGGAGCACCACGAAAACCTAATTCCACCGCCGCAACCTTCTGTACCCGAGAGATCCTATCTCGGGGCCTTTTCCGGAGCTCCGCCGGAGGGGGCATTAATCACGAAGGGCCTCTACATCAACTCCATGGCCTCTCCGGTGATGTGTGAGTAGTTTACTTCAGACCTACGGGTCCATAGTTATTAGCTAGATGGCTTCTTCTCTCTCTTTGGATCTCAATACAAAGTTCTCCTGGATCTTCTTGGAGATCTATTCGATGTAATCTTCTTTTGTGGTGTGTTTGTCGAGATCCGATGAATAGTGGGTTTGTGATCCAGATTATCTATGAACAATATTTGATTCTCCTCTGAATTCTTTTATGTATGATTGGTTTATCTTTGCAAGTCTCTTCGAATTATCAGTTTGGTTTGGCCTACTAGATTGATCTTTCTTGCAATGGGAGAAGTGCTTAGTTTTGGTTTCAATCTTGTGGTGCTCGATCCCAGTGATAGAAAGGGAACCGACACGTATTGTATTGTTGCCATCGAGGATAAAAATATGGGGTTTATATCATATTGCATGAGTTTACCCCTCTACATCATGTCGTCTTCCTTAAAGCATTACTCTGTTCTTATGTACTTAATACTCTAGATGCATGCTGGATAGCGGTCGATGTGTGGAGTAATAGTAGTAGATGCAGAATCGTTTCGGTCTACTTGTGGCGGACGTGATGCCTATATACATGATCATACCTAGATATTCTCATAACTATGCTCAATTCTATCAATTGCTCGACAGTAATTCGTTTACCCACCGTAATACTTATGCTCTTGAGAGAAGCCACTAGTGAAACCTATGGCCCCCGGGTCTATCTTCCATCATATTAATCTCCCAACACTTAGTTATTTCCTTTGTCATTTATTTTACTTTGCATATTTATTTCTCTTTATCATAAAAATACCAAAAATATTATCTTATCATATCTATCAGATCTCACTCTTGTATGTGACCGTGAAGGGCTTGACAACCCCTTTATCACGTTGGTTGCGAGGTTCTTATTTGTTTGTGTAGGTGCGTGGGACTTGAGCGTGATCTCCTACTGGATTGATACCTTGGTTCTCAAAAACTGAGGGAAATACTTACGCTACTTTGCTGCATCACCCTTTCCTCTTCAAGGGAAAACCAACGCAGTGCTCAAGAGGTAGCACTAAGGCATAGGGAATGACTTTCATTCTCTCTCTATCTTCTGCCATGGTCGGGTTTTGAGTCTTACTCAACTTCACACCTTACAACTCAGGCAAGAACTCCTTCTTTGACTGATCCATTATAAACTCCTTCAAAATCTTATCAAGGTACGTACTCATCAAAAGTATTATCAAGCGTCTTGATCTATCTTTATAGATCTTGATGGCCAATATGTAAGTAGCTTTACCGAGGTCTTTCTTTGAAAAACTTCTTTCAAACACTCCTTTATGCTTTCCAGAAATTTCTACATCATTTCCGATCAACAATATGTCATTCACATATACTTATCAGAAAGGTTGTAGTGCTCCCACTCACTTTCTTGTAAATACATGCTTCACCGCAAGTCTGTATAAAACTATATGCTTTGATCACACTATCAAAGCGTACATTCCAATTCCGAGATGCTTGCACCAGTCCATAAATGGATCGTTGGAGCTTACACACTTTGTTAGTACCTTTAGGATTGACAAAACCTTCTGGTTGCATCATATACATCTCTTCTTTAAGAAATCCATTAAGGAATGTAGTTTTGATATCCATTTGCCAAATTTCATAATCATAAAATGCGGCAATTTCTAACATGATTCGGACAGACTTTAAGCATAGATACGAGTGAGAAACTCTCATCGTAGTCAACACCTTGAACTTGTCGAAAACCTTTTGCGACAATTCGAGCTTTGTAGATAGTAACACTACTATCAGCGTCCGTCTTCCTCTTGAAGATCCATTTAATCTTAATGACTTGCCGATCATTAGGCAAGTCAATCAAAGTCCATACTTTGTCCTCATACATGGATCCCATCTCAGATTTCATGGCCTCAAGCCATTTCGCGGAATCTGGGCTCACCATCGCTTCCTCATAGTTCGTAGGTTCGTCATGGTCTAGTAACATGACTTCCAGAAAGGATTACCGTACCACTCTGTTGCTGACCATACTTTGGTTGACCTACGAGATTCGGTAGTAACTTGATCTGAAATTTCATGATCATCATCATTAGCTTCCTCACTAATTGGTGTAGGAATCACTGGAACTGATTTCTGTGATGAAATACTTTCCAATTTGGGAGAAGGTACAATTAACTCATCGAGTTCTACTTTCCTCTCACTCACTTCTTTCGAGAGAAACTCCTTCTCTAGAAAGGATCCATTCTTAGCAATGAATATCTTGCCTTCAGATCTGTGATAGAAGGTGTACCCAACAGTTTCCTTCGGGTATCCTATGAAGATGCATTTCTCTGATTTGGATTCGAGCTTATTAGGTTGAAGCTTTTTCACATAAGCATCGCAGCCCCAAACTTTAAGAACGACAGCTTAGGTTTCTTGCCAAACCCTAGTTCATACGGTGTCGTCTCAACAGATTAGACGGTGCCCTATTTAACATGAATGCAGCTGTCTCTAATGCATAACCCCAAAAGGATAGTGGTAAATCGGTAAGAGACATCATAGATCGCACCATATCTAATAAAGTACAATTATGATGTTCGGACACACCATTACTCCGTGGTGTTCCAGGTGGCATGAGTTGTGAAACTATTCCACATTGTTTTTAAATGAAGGTCAAACTCGTAACTCAAATATTTGCCTCCGTGATCAGATCGTAGAAACTTTATTTTCTTGTTACAATGATTCTTAATTTCACTCTGAATTTCTTTGAACTTTTCAAATGTTTCAGACTAGTGTTTCATTAAGTAGATATACCCATATCTGCTTAAATCATCTATGAAGGTCAGACAATAATGATACCCACCATGAGCTTCAATAGTCATCGGACCGCATACATCAGTATGTATTATTTCCAATAAGTCAGTGGCTCACTCCATTGTTTCGGAGAATAGAGTTTTAGTCATCTTGCCCATGAGGCATGGCTCGCAAGCATCAAGTGATTCATAATCAAGTGATTCAAAAGTCCATCAACATGGAGTTTCTCCATGCGCTATACACCAATATGACCTAAACGGCAGTGCCACAAATAAGTTGCACTATCATTATTAACTTTGCATCTTTTGGCATCAATATTATGTGGATCACTATGATCGAGATTCAGCAAACCATTTACATTGGATGTAAGACCATAGAAGGTTTTATTCATGTAAATAGAACAACAATTATTCTCTGACTTAAATGAATAACTGTATCGCAATAAACATGATCGAATCATATTTATGCTCAACGCAAACACCAAATAACATTTATTTAGTTCCAATACTAATCCGAAGGTAGATGGAGTATGCGATGGCGATCTTATCAACCTTGGAATCATTTCCAACACATATCGTCACCTTGCCCTCAACTAGTCTTTGTTCATTTTGTAACACCTGTTTCGAGTTACTAATCATAGCAACTGAACCGGTATCAAATACCCAGGGGCTACTATGAACACTAGTAAGGTACACATCAATAACATGTATATCATATATACTTTTTTTCTTCACTTTGCCATCCTTCTTATCCGCCAAGTATTTGGGGCAGTTTCGCTTCCAGTGACAATTTCCTTTGCAGTAGAAGCACTTAGTTTCAGGCTTAGGTCCAGACTTGGGCTTCTTCCCGGGAGCAGCAACTTGCTTGCTATTCTTCTTGAAGTTCCCCTTCTTACCTTTGCCCTTTTTCTTGAAACTAGTGGTCTTGTTAACCATCAACACTTGATGCTCTTTCTTGATTTCTACCTCCGCAGCCTTTAGCATTACGAAGAGCTCATGAATTGTCTTGTTCATCCCTTGCATATTATAGTTCATCACGAAGTTCTAGTAACTTGGTGATAGTGACTAGAGAACTTTGTCAATCACTATCTTATCTGGAAGATTAACTCCCACTTGAGTCAAGCAATTGTAGTACCCAGACAGTCTGAGCACATGCTCATTGGTTGAGCTATTCTCCTCCATCTTGTAGGCAAAATACTATCAGAGGTCTCATACCTCTCGAGTCGGGCATGAGTATGAAATACCAATTTCAGCTCTTGGAACATCTTATATGCTCTATGGCGTTCAAAACATTTTTGAAGTCCCGGTTCTAAGCCGTAAAGCATGGTGCACTAAACTATTAAGTAGTCATCATACCGAGCTTGCCAAACGTTCATAACGTCTGCATCTGCTCCTGCAATAGGTCCGTCACCTAGCGGTGCATCAAGGACATAATTCTTCTATGCAGCAATGAGGATAGTCCTCAGATTACGGACCCAGTCTGCATCATTGCTACTTTCATCTTTCAACTTATATTTCTCTAGGAACATATCAAAAAATAAACGGGGAGCTACATCGCAAGCTATTGATCTACAACATAGATATGCAAATACTATTAGGACTAAGTTTATGATAAATTTAAGTTCAATTAATCATATTACTTAAGAACTACCACTTAGATGGACATCCCTCTAGTCATCTAAATGATCACGTGATCCATAATAACTAAACCATGTCCGATCATCACGTGAGATGGAGTAGTTTTCAATGGTGAACATCACTATGTTGATCATATCTACAATATTATTCATGTTCGACCTTTTGGTCTCAGTGTTCCGAGGCCATATGTGCATATGCTAGGCTCGTCAAGTTTAACCCAAGTACTCTGCACGTGCAAAACTAGCTTGCACCCGTTGTATGTGAACATAGAGCTTATCACACCCGATCATCACGTGGTGTCTCGGCAAGACAAACTGTAGCAACGGTGCATACTCAGGGAGAACACTTATACCTTGAAATTTAGTGAGGGGTCATCTTATAATGGTACTGTCATACTAAGCAAAATAAGATGCATAAAGGATAAACATCACATGTAATCAAAATATGTGACATGATATGGCCATCGTCATCTTGTGCCTTTGATCTCCATCTCCAAAGCACCGTCATGATCTCCATCTTCACCAGCTTGATGCCTTGATCTCCATCGTAGCATCTTGTCGTCTTGGCAACTATTGCTTCCATGACTATCGCTACCGCTTAGTGATAAAGTAATGCAATTACATGGCGATTGCATTTCATACAATAAAGCGACAACCATAAGGCTCCTGCGAGTTGCCGATAACTTTTACAAAACATGATCATCTCATACAACAATTTATATCTCGTCACGTCTTGACCATATCACATCACAACATGCCCTGCAAAAACAAGTTAGACGTCCTCTACTTTGTTGTTGCAAGTTTTACGTGGCTGCTACGGGCTTCTAGCAAGAACCGCTCTTACCTACGCATCAAAATCACAATGATTTTTCGTCAAGTGTGCTATTTTAAACTTCAACAAGGACCGGCCGTAGTCAAACTCGATTCAACTAAAGTTGGAGAAACAGACACCCGCTAGCCACCTGTGTGCGAAGCACGTCGGTAGAACTAGTCTCATGAACGCGGTCATGTAATGTCGGCAAGGTTTTCGGAATCGCGATTTTGTTATACGATTCTACGACTTTACGATCCAAACTAACCCCTATGATTCTACGATTTTAGTTCATAGAATCTACGTTTCTACGATCCTGATAGTGAAGATTATACGATTTGCGATCCTACCATCGGAGCTCCGATCCGATTCAAAATCACGATTCTGACAACCTTGAATGTCGGTCTGGGCCGCTTCATCCAACAATGCCGCCGAATCAAAGTAAGACATTGGTGGTAAGCAGTATGACTATTATCGCCCACAACTCATTGTGTTCTACTCGTGCATATCATCTACGCATAGACCTGGCTCTGATACCACTGTTGGGGAACGTAGTAATTCAAAAATATTCCTACGATCACGCAAGATCTATCTAGGAGATGCATAGCAACGAGACGGGAGAGTGTATCCACGTACCCTCGTAGACCGAAAGCGGAAGCGTTTAGTAACGCGGTTGATGTAGTCAAACGTCTTCACGATCCAACCGATCATTGTACCGAACGTACGACACCTCCGTGTTCAGCACACGTTCAGCACGATGACGTCCGTTGAGCTCTTGATCCAGTTGAGGACGAGGGAGAGTTCCGTCAGCACAATGGCGTGGCGACGGTGATGATGAAGTTACTGGCGTAGGGCTTCACCTAAGCACTACGATGATATGACCGAGGTGTTGAACTGTGGAGGGGAGCACCGCACACGGCTAAGAGATTGTCTATTGTACTTTGGGGTGCCCCCTGCCCAAGGAGGAGGCCGGCCAAGGAAGGGCGCGCCATAGGGGGAGTCCAACTAGGATTCCCAGTCCTAGTTGGACTCCCCTTCCTTTTCCAAGAGGGGGAAGAGGGAAGGGGTAGGAGAGGGAGAAGGAAAGAGGGGGGCGCCGCCCCCTCTCTAGTCCATTTCGGACTTGCCATGGGGGGGGGGCACCCTTGCAGCCCTCCTCTCCTTTCCACTAAGGGCCATGAAGGCCCACTACTTCCCCCGAGGGGTTCCGGTAACCTCCCGGTACTCCGAAAAATACCTGAATCACTCCGGAACCATTCCGGAGTCCGAATATAACCTTCCAATATATCAATCTTTACCTCTCGACCATTTCGAGACTCCTCGTCATGTCCGTGATCTCATCCGATACTCCGAACAATCTTCGGTCATCAAATCACATAACTCATGATACAAACCGTCATCGAACGTTAAACGTGCGGACCCTACGGGTTCGAGAACTATGTAGACATGACCGAGACACATCTCCAGTCAATAACCAATAGCGGAACCTAGATGCTCATATTGGCTCCTACATATTCTATGAAGATCTTTATCGGTCAAACCGCATAACAACATACGTCATTCCCTTTGTCATCGGTATGTTACTTGCCCGAGATTCGATCGTCGGTATCATCATACCTAGTTCAATTTCGTTACCAGAAATCTCTTTACTCGTTCCGTAATGCATCATCCCGCAACTAACTCATTAGTCGCATTGCTTGCAAGGCTTATAGTGATGTGCATTACCGAGAGGGCCCAGAGATACCTCTCCGATACAATGAGTGACAAATCTTAATCTCGATCTATGCCAACTCAACAAACACCTTTGGAGACACCTGTAGAGCATCTTTATAATCACCCAGTTACGTTGTGACGTTTGATAGCACACAAGGTGTTCCTCCGGTATTCGGGAGTTGCATAATCTCATAGTCAGAGGAATATGTATAAGCCATGAAGAAAGCAATAGCAATAAAACTAAATGATCATAATGCTAAGCTAACGGATGGGTCTTGTCCATCACATCATTCTCTAATGATGTGATCTCGTTCATCAAATGACAACACATGTCTATGGTTAGGAAACTTAACCATCTTGATTAAGGAGCTAGTCAAGTAGAGGCATACTAGGGACACTCTGTTTTGTCTATGTATTCACACATGTATTAACTTTCCGGTTAATACAATTCTAGCATGAATAATAAACATTTATCATGATATAAGGAAATATAAATAACAACTTTATTATTGCCTCTAGGGCATATTTTCTTCACCGTGCACATGGGATCTAGGGTTTTCTGCTCGGCTAACTCCGTGCGCATGAGGTCCTTTAGCCCATGCACACGGGGCCATCATGTTGGGAACGTACACTTTGGGGGGTTGTGGTATAAAACCACCGTCTTCCACCCCCAACCAAAAAAAATCTAATGTCTTGAGCTGCTCCACCCTTCCAAACCCCCCAATGGCTCCTCTCAATCCCTTGGCTCAAACTCCACCATATTTTGAGGAAAGAAGAAGACTCTTCTATGTTTCACAAAATCAATTCGTGATCCCCGCTCGATTTCATCACCAACACTTGTTACTCTTGGAGTTTGGAGCTCCTAGGCAGTAGGAGTAAAGGCCCGAAAGCTTCCTTGGTTGTGGTGTGCTCGAGGAAGTTTGTAGAGGTTCGGTGGTCACCTTCCAGACTAACCCCGAGTAATTTGAGACTCGCCCGTTGGGGGTGACTCATAGAGAGAATAAAGTGAGCCACTTGGTGGCATTCCGGAGCTTTGGCTTCAGCACTTCTGCACTCCCCCAAGTTCCCGGATACATTTGCGTCCTCGCTCACTTGTGGTTTATCTGTTCATGTCCCTTTACTTGCTTTTTGGCTTGCTAATTAGCTTGTTGTCCCTTTACTTGCTTTTTTTTGCTTGTTGGCTTGGTGATTAGCTTGTTGCTTAGCTTACCATTGTATTTCCTCCGTCTCAAAATAAGTGTCTCGACTTTGTATTAACTTTAGTACAAAGTTGTACTAAGTTAAGACACTTATTTTAGGACAGAAGAAGTATTAGTTTGCTTGCCATATAGATTGTTCCCACCGTAGATTGCATACCTAAAAACTTGCTTTATCCGCTTTGCCCTTAAAATTTACTCCCTCTGTAATCTAAACACTCTTATATTAGTTTACGAGGGGGTAGAAATTAAACTAAACAAGACTCTGCGCTTTTGAACCATGAAACCAATACCCAAAATACGACATACACGTTTAGTAATCTAAACACTCTTATATTAGTTTACGGAGGGAGTAGAAATTAAACTAAACAAGACTGCGCTTTTGAACCATGAAACCAATACCCAAAATACGACATACACAAAGTATACATGATGTCTAAGCAAACCAACTTACCAAACAAAAATGTCATGACAACCGATGATCAACCAACTTAAAAAGGAGTCATGACAAACGATGATCAAAACGGGACCCCACGTTTTTGAACGACAAAAGGCTTGGTTTCCACTTGGGTTAGTGGATAGGACATACTGCTTTTAGCTACTCGGGGAAGGAAGAAAAGGGAGGGGAATTCATCCCATCATCTCTTGTTTCCTACTGTGTAGACACTTATAGATTCGGTTACATGTCAATGCTGGCACAAGAATATTTTAGGACTGCACTGGAAGCAAGGCAGTAGTACATAAATTGCTGTAAACAAACGCAAGTGATCCGGGTATGAGTTTCGCTTGCTCGAAGAGCAAAACAGCACAGGCATCTTTGTTTCTTTCTTTAATGGAGGATTTGAACGTACAAATAGCCGCAAATGCAAGAAATGTCTCCTTCGACACGGTGTTCTTCTGTCAAAACAAAAAGAGGGAGAGCAATGGTACAAGTTAAGCACCTTGACCGCTCAAGGCTCACCTCCTTTCACATCACAACCTCGATTTCAGGACAGAGATGTCATCAGCGTCTCCTCCTTTCAAGCCAACCGATGCCATGAGATCCTCAGTAGACAGGGTCAGCCTCCGCCTTCTTTGCTCCCCCCTGACACGGATGTTGGCGCGAAAGGATCATATATCGGATTTGGGCCGCCTTGCCTGTTTGCATTCGGAAATGGATTCTGCTGCGGTGGCAAGAAATGAAACGGCATTCTGTTTGGATTTGCTGGAGGGAATGGTCGAAACCCATTAGGTGATTCATGAGCAGGTGGATTCCCAGGGAAGGTTCCATGGAAGTGTGGAAGTGGAACATGCATCCGAGCCGGACCCATATGACTTCCATCCGGAGGCCTTTGGAAACCTTGAACTGGGGAGATGGGGCTATGATTAGCAGGACGGAACGGCGGTGCTTGGGGTAAACCAAACGGAGAGTTAGCTTGAGCTCCCATTTGGCCCGCTGAAGCTGGATGGTCTGCTGAAGGTGGCGCGTGAGGCCTAAAGGTAAAATCACCTGTGGCTGGACGTGGAGGTCTGAAAGCAGCTATAGATGTCTGATTGTAGCCTGTGTTTGCTGAACTTGAGAAAGACAACCCGTGCATACCAGCAGGCGGGCGCGATGAAGGCGCCACTTGTGCATTGCCAGGTGTTGGTCCAGCTTGAGGGAAAGGTGAAAGTGTGCCTCTCATTTGAGGAGGTGTTGACATGGGAGGACGCATTTGCATCGATGGCGGGTAAGTTTGCTGTGGTGGCGCCCCAACAGGAGATGATAGTACTTGTACCGATGTAGGACCATGAGATGAAACTGAAGGAAAACACTGGGGGCCACCAGGAGGCCTGGAATGTAATGTTGCTGAAGGAGTGAAGTTTGCTCTTGGCGGATTCTGAGTTCCATAGCTGGTGGACATATTTGACTGAGAAGGCGCAGATGGAACTGGCGAGACAGAAATAGGAGGTCTCATTGGCATAAAACTTGGTGCACCTTGTGAAGGTCTCTGGGATTGTGCCATAGCAGGGGAGAAAGTTGGCCATCCTCCAGACGCATGGGGTGTTTGAAGGGGTCTAACAGGCAGTGGCGCTGCGGAAGATGTCAATGGTTGTGGGTTGTAAGCATTTCCAGGTGGTTGGCCAAAAGGTGGTCCAATGGAGGGGTTGGCTTGGAACTGCTGTGAAGGTTGTTGATTGTTCGGCATTGATGGCTGAAATCCAGGAAAATGTGGTGCGTTTCTTGGCATAAAACTCATGTGAGGAGATTGTCCTGTATATGGTGGCATGCTGAAAGAACCAGCAGGAGGTTGCAGCTGCAAAGAATTGTTGGGTAATGGGCTCAGTGTAGGCCCTGAGGAAGGAATTGATGGAGCACTGGTTTGCGAAATGGAAAGCCAATGAGCATTATGTGATTGGTACTGAAATAAGCCAGGCTGAGAAGTGGTGCTCTGCCCCTGTTGCATATCAGCTGGGTTTACACCACTAGAGGTAACTGCCGAAGAAACAATAGCTGTTTCTGGAGTATCTGTTGAATTTACCTGACAATGTTAAAATGATTTGGTGGTCAATTGACAGCATATTAGAACTACAAATATAAGACCAAGCTTCTGAACTTACTGAGACAGGAGTAAGAAGCATCTCAATCAACGCAACTGCAGCATCAACCTTGTCATAAGAGTCAGCTGACACATGTATGTATATGTCCTCATAAGCAGCTTGCGCTTCATGTATATCTGGCTGGCGAACCTCAGCCTGAGCATGAATAATAAATTTAGGTGTTCAGTTGATGTAGTTGTGCTGAAATCGCTATCAGGATTACTTGCTAATAAAAGAGTAAATAATCAAGAAAAAGATGTGCTTAGCACTTGAGCATCATAGTTATCACAGTCCCTAAAAGTAAAGCTTAAACAGAAAGTATGTCTAAAGATCTGCTGTGGAAATGATCCTAACTAACATTTTCGATTAGGCGATACAACAAAGATCAAGAACAAAAGATTAACAAAGGCCCAGCATTTTTGTTTTGTTTCAACTCAATACAGTTTACTAAATCTACGCTCAAGGGATTGCATGTCCAACTGAATACTTTGCATTAAAGATGTATACGAAACAGCACCAAATACAAAGCTATACCAGAGCACAAACAACACATTTAAGAAGTTTGAAACAAGTCATAATAGTTTGTCCATCAATGTACAGTACGAGGGTATGACATACTGCTCTCACTTACATGGAGAACAGAAATGTTATTATAAGTTAAAGGAATCAAGAAAACAAGTTAACCTTTTCACCACTGCCTTTCTTAGTCCCGTAAACTCGTATTTTAGCTCCAGTTTCCTGGCATATGATAAATGATGTGACGGTACATTCTAAGAAACAAACATATTCTCGTGAATGTTTCGACCAATTAAAATGAAGATTTCCAAGAATGACTCATTAATACCTCCTGTAGTCGCTTCTGGGTATTTCTCTCAGGTCCTATAAGAATTCCAATGATGTTTTGTCCTGGATGTGCTTCTGTCTACAATAGCCAACAGCACAAGGTAAATGCAACACATTTATATAGAGAGAAAGCAAACCCAAATTTGTTATCTACCCAGATTTAGAATTTATTTTAAAAGGTATTTGTTAATCGTGATACATTATACTAGCAGATGGCACTAAAAAGCTGACATGAGAACCTTCAGATATGAATAGAAGATGGACACCGCTACAAACAAGTGAAACAACTACTGGTACAAATGCAAACACAAACTGATCGATAAGCATTAAACAACAGTGCATTTACATACAGGCAGAGGGATTTTTGTCTCCTTAAGTAATGGCTTGTAATCATCAGGAGCCTTGTATGCTGGATTTAGTTGGAGTATTTCTCCTACAATGAATACACAGTCAAGTTAATAACACACTTCTTTAAGACATAATACAACAAAGCATGACTAACAGTCTACTACAGAGGCATTCAGTCCCTGCATAGTTAATATGCTTAAGCAATATTGAACATGGTATGCCCCCTTGAGGAAGCAACCTTCCATCAGAGACAGGATGCACTGCCACAGCAGTAGTTCTTTATTCAGAAAAATATGACGTGAAAGACACAGAGTAAGAGAACAACTTCTCCCACCAATAATTTCTCGTTTTTCAAGCTCCAAGAGTTTAATCTTCCCCTGCCGCAAAACAAAAATGAAAGAAGTTACCAAACGAGAGCATATAATTGTTTCGACATAACCATAAGCACCAACCAACATGCCTCCAAAAGCATATCAAATGAGAGCATAATTTGATTGTACAACTCATTTCCTCTATAAAGCATGCACCTGGGGTTACCAGTTACGAAAACACATACTAAACTAGATCCAAACGTTGTGAACAACAGAAAGGGGGCGACAGCACGGTGGTCACTCAATGAATACCTCATTCTCTTTTGGATTGTCAGCACCATCAGAACTTGAACCCTTCACCGTAATCAATGAGCCTTCGTTTCCTCCTATCACTAGAGCTCCAGATGTCAGCTCCTTTGTAATCTGCTCCACTCTAGTCTGCTCATGCACTATAGTGAATTAATGACACCTGGCAATTGAAGCTTCCTACATGAAAGAATCACAAGAAAATGCTCTTTTCTGTCTGACCAGAGGAAGAGGAACTACCGTAATCATACTTGGGCCTTGCTTGGACGGAAATGTGGAATTACAGGCAACTCAATAAGATGTTTTACAAGACTTTCTAGTCATACAAAATGACACAAGGTGTCAAGCTGGTTCTATGGTTGCTAAAGTAACTAAATAAACGTCGTTGAACATATCTAAATGCAATCACATACTGGTTCGCAGGCTATGAAGAGAAACAGGTGTTTTAAGAATACATGATTGCAAGGGGTAGATCCTTATGACTGAATGCGATCTGGAACTATTGACAACACGTCTTAGCATGCCCAAGAAGAAGAATGCACAATGCAGGGTTCTACTGTTAATGATTGAATGTAGAGATGCAACTATGAGCATGACAGCTGCCTGAGTTTGCTAAAGATACACAGAAACATAGTTGCACAAACTCTTGCATGCTTAACAGTAAAGAAGTGTTCCAGTTATCTGCATTGCAATATCAGAGGATTATACTGATGCAAGTCCTGTTTCCCATAGTTAAAAACTCAATGCTATCCTTTCTGCGTTGCTAATAGTACAGATATAATTTAGCAAATGGCATACAAACAAAAAGGTACTCTGAGATAGAATGTGCTATAAGTCCAACTACATGGACGGAGAGCACTAGATAATACTTGAGCTCAAAACGGTTACTCTACCTGGTAAGCAAGAGCTTTGGCTTTCCTGACGGCAGGATCGGAGGTAAGATCAGGCCCCCACTTTGTGTTTCTTTTGAGAGGTTTAGGGTTCTCTTCCTTGGGGACAGTTGGTGCTTCAACCTTGCGGATAATCATTGAGCCTGGTATCTTGTTTTTTGGTATGACGAATCCAGCTTTTGCCCCGAACATTGACAGCTTGGGAGGCAAAGATGGTGACATGGTAGGCTTTGGTTGTCGGGCAGGAGAAGATTGTTCAAGTTTCGCGGCCATCTGGAATCGATCAATAAAGGAGAATTGAATCCTTGAGGCTGAACCTATTAAGACCGAAAGCGGGAAGCAGGGAAGTCGAGAGAGACGCAACAGCCGGAATGACTCACCGTTTCTCCCTGCGCCGAGCCGGGGCGCCGCCGTCGGTGGCCGAGCAGAACCTAGGTATGCGGCGAGGGACCTCGGCGGAGGTTGGGGACGGCGCGGAGGCAAGGGAAGCGCCGCGGAGGGCGGGAGCGCTACGGTGGGCGGAACGGGGCGCAGGGTGGACGGAGAGGGACGCGACGACGGCCGGCCGCCGGTGCGGCGCGTGAACTGGGCGCAGCTCGCCTGCTCGGGTACGGTCGGCAGGTTGGGCGAGTTCTGTTTTCTCCCCTGAAGTGCTTCAATACGATGAAATGCCACAGGGTCAGAGCATCTCCAGCTGCAGCCCTAACAAGCCCTTTCCATGCGTTTTTACTTCAATCCAATCACGTCTCAGAAACCCGTTTTTCGCGGTCTTGGACCCAAATCAGCGCCGGCGGCCCCAAGCCAAACCCGACGCGTTGGGGCGCTCGGGGGCGCCGGGGCGAGGGCTTTTGGCGCGAAAACTCGACGGGCCCGCTGAATCAGCGACACGCGCCTCGTCCTCTCCAAAACGCCTCGGTTTTCCGCGGGGAATCAATGGCAAGGCTGACCGGCATCAATGGCAAGGCTGCCGCCGGTCAGCCTTGCCATTGATTCCTCATCACGGACGACGCATCACGGGCGGGCAGGCACGGCGACGCCTCCCCTTCTGCGCGTTCACACGCCCTGAGGCTATATAAACAGAGGTTTCCCTTACCGCTGGTCACACCAGTCGCCGTCCCTCCCTTCCGTCGCCGAGCCCACACCAGCCGTCGTCCCTCCCTTCCGCCGCCGAGCTCTGCCGCTCTCCCCTTCCCTTTCTCTCTCCATGGCCGAACGCTTCCCCGGCGACGCCGCGGCGGCCAAAACTTCGGTCGCCGCACGCTCCAAGAATGCGAGTCGTGGCTTCTCTTCGAGGCGAACATCCCGGCGCCGCCGGACATGCGCGCCGGGCCAACGGTGTAACGCCACGAGACTGATGTGTCAGGTGTCTTTCAGTTATTTGCTTGAGTGTTGCATCTTTCCATGTCATCATGTGCATTGCATCATCATGTTTTTAAAACTTGCATCCGTCCCGGTCTCCTCTTTCTCTCCGTTGTCCGTTCTAAGCCCAGACACACTTGCACGCGCCCGCGGCACGTCCGAAATATTATTTTATAAGTGGCCGAAAAATGTTCTCGGAGTAGGATGAGAGTTGGCGTGCGGTGTTGTTAGGTTGTAGGTAGGTCGCCTGCCAAGTTTCATCGTATTCGGAGTCCGTTTGACGCCCTAACGGTTAAATATAGCGGCAATATAGCCGATTTATCGTCGAACGTTTTCGGTCTCCGAAAACGGGTGCCGGGCTGCCTTCTTTCCTCTCCTCTCAACACAACTCCTTTTCACAGTCCACCTAGGCCCAGCCTACCCCTCTTTGCGCAGTGCATAGGCCCCTCTCGCGCGTCCGAAACTTCTCAAAACCCGAACCGGACTATCGTTACTGTTGGGTCCGGATCATCCCCAGACATCTATAAAACATCACAATTTTCTTATTTGGACTCCCTAACCTATTTTTCCTGACCGTCCGATTTTGATCGAAGGGACGAGATATCTCTTAATCTAACCCACAGCTATAAATATGAGTATAACCTTAATTTTGAGGAGAGTTGTCCCATCCTCCGAATCCCTCTGCCGCCACCAGTCCACTGCATCTCCCACCTCGGGATCCTCCCATTCCCCACCGGGCCAATCACTAGCCTCACCCGCCCCCGATCCAAAATTCTATCGGCCTCCTCTTTCCTCAATCCTCGAGCTCCCGCAACCAGCACCCCATTCGATCCACCTCGCCGGTGCCTCCTCCTCCAAATCCGATCGGCAGAGGAGCTCCCGATCTGAAGCTTTCTTGCGCCCGTGGTCCAGCGCGCCCGTGCACAGGGCCTCCTCTGCCCGAGCATCACCTCTCCTCTGTTCCCGTCGCTGCAGGCGACGAGCGGCGGCTCGCCGGGACTCCCAAACGTCGCCGGCGACCACCTCCAGCAGGACCTCCTCCAACACACCCAAGCTCCTCCCCTGCCCCAGCCGCATCTGCAGTTTCTCCTCCTCGAGCAGCGCATCCCCGAGCGAGGAGCGCTCGATCTGCTCGTGCTAGAGCACCTCCATGGAGCCGAGCTGCCGCACCTTGCCTCTGCCGCCTTCATCGAGCCTTGCCGCCAGCACCTCCATCCCCGACGCCCGAGCGAGGAGTTCCCCTCGGTCCTCCTTGACCCGCAGCAGTCAGGGCAGCCCCTCGAGCGGGAGGGCTTCGTCTGCCCGAGCCCCGCCCTGCCTCGGTCCTCCCCGACCCCGCATGCCGCGCCCTCCGGCGACCACTACCAGGACCGGCCATGCCCCGCTGCTTCTCCTTCCCTTCTTCTTCTCCCGTTCCTTTGGTTCCCTCTCTCATCTGCTCTCTGTCCTCTCCAGGAGACTGCAGGAGGCAAGCACCATGCCATGGCCTCCTCTGCTCGCCGACCGCATCGCTGTCGTTGTCTTCGCGCCCGGTTCCACGCCCTCCGTCCTTCGCCGCCGCGCCGGAGATCCCTGACGCCGCTGCTCTGCTCTGCTTCTTCTCGAGCAGAGGAGCGCGCCCGCAAACCTTCTGCTTCGCCTGCTCGATCCGGCCAAGCGAGCGCCTCAGCGCGTTGACCCCGTCACCGAACCGCAGACGCGCGCTAGTCCCAACCGCTTGACCGCGCCCTGCCTCTTCCAGCGAGGCCCAGCTGTGGACGCATTCGGCGCCAAGGCCCAGCGCACCGACCGGTCCACCTCACCACCGGCCGGGTTGAAGCCCATGGTGAGGGCACCCCGCGCCCCTCCATTTTTTTCTCTTTCCCTCCTGTTGGGCCAGCGTGCTGTGTTTCGGCCCATAGATGTTTTTTTCCGTTCTGCGATTTTATCATTTTTCCTGTGAATGCATAATTACAGAAAATGCCCTTGTTTCAAATTGTTAATAACTAAATAACCGTGCATCGGATTAAAATGAATTATATATGTAAAATGCTTAGAATCTTGTCTAGTTTCATTATATCCAACTTTCATGCACGTTTAAAATGTTTAAAAATGTTGTTTGTGTTTATTTTGCATAATGCCATGATAAAATACTTTAATTCATAACTAAATAACCGTAGCTCCAAATTTATTAAACTTTATATGTAAATGTGGTAGAAAAATGCCTAGTTTAACTTGGTGCATTCATCTTGCATTTTTAACAACTCTAAGATTATGACTAGGGTAGAACAGTATCAACTCTAAAATTTGCATGTGGGGGTTTACCGGAATCGTTGTTTGTTGTTCCGGCCTCATTTAAACTTGCCTAGATAGGTAGTTTTATTATGCCTCACCTCTTGCCATGTTTAATAACATTTAATATTGTTGAGTACATAACCGGGAGTGAACTAAATAAACGAATATGGTGCTTCGTCAATATGCAACTCGTTGTATATTGAGCTCCACTTAATTTGTAGCATTGTTTGTTGCATATTGCCATGCCATGCCTCTTTAAACCGAACATGCATCATACTTGGTTGTGCATCATGACATGTTTATGTGGTGATTGTTTATTATGTTGCTTGTTTGTTTCTGGGTTGCTTCTCTCGTTAGCTTCGGTTTCGTTCTAGAGTTGTGAGGATCCGTTCGACTACGCCTGTTTGTCTTCTTCATGGACTCGTTCTTGTTCCTTGCGGGATCTCAGGCAAGATGACCATACCCTTGAAATCACTTCTATCTTTGCTTGCTAGTTGCTCGCTCTATTGCTATGTCGCGTTACCTACCACTTGCTATATCATGCCTCCCATATTGTTATGTCAAGCCTCTAACCCTCCTTTCCTAGCAAACAATTGTTTGGCTATGTTACCGCTTTGCTCAGCCCCTCTTATAGCGTTGCTAGTTGCAGGTGAAGATGAAGTTTGTTCCATGTTGGAACATGGATTTGTTGGGATATCACAATATCTCTTATTTTAATTTAAATGCATCTATATACTTGGTATAGGGTGGAAGGCTCGGCCTTCTGCCCGGTGTTTTGTTCCACTCTTGCCGCCCTAGTTTCCGTCATACCAGTGTTATGTTCCTTGATTTTGCGTTCCTTACGCGGTTGGGTGTTATGGGAACCCCTTGACAGTTTGCTTTGAATAAAACTCCTCCAACAAGGCCCAACCTTGGTTTTACATTTGCCTAACAACCTATAACCCCCCGGGCCAGTGCTTCTCTAAGTGTTGATCCGAACCGGAGCACCGTGCGGGACCGTCCCTTGGCAACTTGGGTTATGTTGGCACCTGTACGCTTAGCTTATCCGGTGTGGCCTGAGAACGAGATATGTGCAGCTCCTATCGGGATATGTCAGCACATCCGGGCGGTCTTGCTGGTCTTGTTTTACCATTGTCGAAATGTCTTGTAACCGGGATTCCGAGTCTGATCGGGTCTTCCTAGGAGAAGGAATATCCTTCGTTGACCGTGAGAGCTTGTGATGGGCTAAGTTGGGACACCCCTGCAGGGTTTTGAACTTTTGAAAGGCGTGCCCGCGGTTATGTGGCAGATGGGAATTTGTTAATATCCGGTTGTAGAGACCTTGACACTTAACTTAATTAAAATGCATCAACCGCGTGTGTAGCCGTGATGGTCTCTTTTTGGAGGAGTCCGGGAAGTGAACACGGTTCTTGTGTTATGGTTGTGCCTAAGTAGTCTCAGGATCACTTCTTGATCACTTCTAGCTTCACGACCGTTGCGTTGCTTCTCTTCTCGCTCTCATTTGCGTATGTTAGCCACCATATATGCTTAGTGCTTGCTGCAGCTCAACCTCACTACCTTTTCCTACCCATAAGCTTAAATAGTCTTGATCTCGCGGGTGTGAGATTGCTGAGTCCTCGTGATTCACAAATACTTCCAAACAGATGCAGGTGCCGATGATGCCGGTGCAGGTGATGCAACCAAGCTCAAGTGGGAGCTCGATGAAGATCTTGATCGTCGTTTTGTTTCGTCCCCGTTGATCAGTAGTGGAGCCAAGTTAGGATGATCGGGGATCCAGCATTTGGGGTTTTCTTCTTGATTTTGGTTCTGTAATCGGACCTTGATTGTATTCTGGATGATGTATGACTATTTATGTTTTGTGTGAAGTGGTGATTGTAAGCCAACTCTTTATCCCTTTCTTATTTAGTACATGGGATTGTGTGAAGATTACCCCTCTTGCGACAAACCTACCATGCAGCTATGCCTCTAAGTCGTGCCCCGACACGTGGGAGATATAGCCACATTGTGGGTGTTACAGACGGGGTGGAAGCTCAGCAATGGAGGCGTCCCCATCTGTAACACCCACAATGCGACTATATCTCCCACGTGTCGGGGCACGACTTAGAGGCATAACCGCATGGTAGTTTTGTCGCAAGTGTGGTAATATTCACACAATCCCATGTATTGAATAAGAAAGGGATAAAGAGTTGGCTTACAATTGCCACTTCACACAATACATAGATAATTCATAGATCATCCAGATACACTCAAAGACCGACTACGGCCAAATCCGAATAAAAAGGAAGATACACCCCTATAACACCCACAATGCGGCTATATCTCCCACGTGTCGGGGCATGACTTAGAGGCATAGCCGCATGGTAGTTTTGTCTCAAGAGGGGTAATCTTCACACAATCCCATGCACTAAATAAGAAAGGGATAAGAGTTGGCTTACAATCGCCACTTCACTCAAATACAAGTTAACACATACATCATCCAGAGTACAAACAAGGTCCGTCTACGGAACCAAAATAAAAAAAGACAACCCCAAATGCTAGATCCCCGATCGTCCCAATTGGGCTCCACTACCGATCAACAGGAAAACGAAACAAAACAACGATCAAGATCTTCATCGAGCTCCCACTTGAGCTCGGTTGCGTCACCTGCACTGGTATCATCGGCACCTGCAACTGTTTGGAAGTATCTGTCAGTCATGAGGACTCAACAATCTCACACCCGCGAGATCAAGACTATTTAAGCTTATGGGTAGGATAGGGGTAAAGAGGTGGAGCCGCAACAAGCGATAAGCAAATATGGTGGCTAACATACGCAAATAAGAGTGATGACCCACAAGTATAGGGGATCTATCGTAGTCCTTTCGATAAGTAAGAGTGTTGAACCCAACAAGGAGTAGAAGGAAATGATAAGTGGTTTCCAGCAAGGTATTCTCTGCAAGTACTGAAATAAGTGGTAACAGATAGTTTTGTATAAGATAATTTGTAACGAGTGCTACCTCTTGAGCACTGTGTTGGATTTCCCCTAAGAGGAAGGGATGATGCAGCAAAGTAGCGTAAGTATTTCCCTCAGTTTTTGAGAACCAAGGTATCAATCCAGTAGGAGGCTACGCTCAAGTCCCTCGTACCTACACAAAAACAATAGCTCAACGCAACCAACGCGCTTAGGGGTTGTCAATCCCTTCACGGTCACTTACGAAAGTGAGATCTGATAGGGATGATAAATAATATTTTTTTGGTATTTTTGGTATAGAGATGCAAAGTAAATAAAGTAAAAGCAAAGTAAAAGCAAAGCAATAATAAAGTGATGGAGATTGATATGATGAGAAAGAGACCCGGGGGCCATAGGTTTCACTAGTGGCTTCTCTCAAGAGCATAAGTATTCTACGGTGGGTGAACAAATTACTGTTGAGCAATTGACAGAATTGAGCATAGTTATGAGAATATCTAGGTATGATCATGTATGTAGGCATCACGTCCGAGACAAGTAGACCGAAACGATTGTGCATCTACTACTATTACTCCACTCATCGACCGCTATCCAGCATGCATCTAGAGTATTAAGTTAAAAACAGAGTAACGCCTTAAGCAAGATGACATGATGTAGAGGGATAGTTTCATGCAATATGATAAAAAAACCATCTTGTTATCCTCGATGGCAATAATACAATACGTGCCTTGCTGCCCCTTCTGTCACTAGGAAAGGACACCGCAAGATTGAACCCAAAGCTAAGCACTTCTCCCATGGCAAGAACAACCAATCTAGTAGGCCAAACCAAACTGATAATTCGAAGAGACTTGCAAAGATAACCAATCATACATAAAAGAATTCAGAGAAGATTCAAATATTATTCATAGATAGACTTGATCATAAACCCACAATTCATCGGTCTCAACAAACACACAGCAAAAAGAAGGTTACATCGAATAGATCTCCACGAGAGAGGGGGGAACATTGTATTGAGATCCAAAAAGAGAGAAGAAGCCATCTAGCTACTAGCTAAGGACCCGTAGGTTTGAAGTAAACTACTCACACTTCATCGGAGGGGCTTGGATGATGATGTAGAAGCCCTCCGTGATCGATGCCCCCTCCGGCGGAGCTCCGGAACAGGCCCCAAGATGGGATCTCGTGGATACAGAAAGTTGCGGCGGTGGAATTAGGTTTTTGGCTCCGTCCCCGATCGTTTGGGGGTACGTGGATATATATAGGAGGAAGAAGTACGTCGGTGGAGCTTTGAGGGGCCCACGAGGCAGGGGGCACGCCCTAGGGGGGCGCCCCTACTCTCGTGAGCACCTCGTGGCTTTCTTGACGGAGGGTCCAAGTCTCCTGGATCTTATCTGATGAGAAAATCACGTTTTCTAAGGTTTCATTCCGTTTGGACTCCGTTTGATATTCCTTTTCTTCGAAACCCTGAAATAGGCAAAAAACAACAATTCTGGGCTGGGCCTCCGGTTAATAGGTTAGTCCCAAAAATAATATAAAAGTGGAAAATAAAGCCCAATAATGTCTAAAACAGTAGATAATATAGCATGGAGCAATCGAAAATTATAGATACGTTGGAGACGTACCAAGCATCCCCAAGCTTAATTCCTGCTTGTCCTCGAGTAGGTAAATGATAAAAATAGAATTTTTGATGCGGAGTGCTACTTGGCATAATTTTAATGTAATTATTTTTAATTGTGGTATGAATATTCAGATCCGAAAGATTCAAGACAAAAGTTCATATTGACATAAAAATGATAATACTTCAAGCATACTAACTAAGCAATTATGTCTTCTCAAAATAACATGGTCAAAGAAAGTTCATCCCTACAAAATCATATAGTTTAGTCATGTTTCATTTTCGTCACACAAGAATGCTATTATCATGCACAACCCCGATGACAAACCAAGCAATTGTTTCATACTTTAGTAATCTCAAACCTATAAACTTTCACGCAATATATGAGCGCGAGCCATGGACATAGCACTATGGGTGGAATAGAATATAATGAAGGGGGGTTATGTGGAGAAGACAAAAAAGGAGAAAGTCTCACATCAACGAGGCTAAATCAATGGGCTATGGAGATGCCCACCGATTGATGTTAATGCAAGGAGTAGGGATTGCCATGCAACAGATGCACTAGAGCTATAAATGTATGAAAGCTCAACAAAATAAACTAGTGGGTGTGTATCCAACTTGCTTGCTCACGAAGACCTAGGGCACTTGAGGAGGCCCATTGTTGGAATATACAAGCCAAGTTCTATAATGAAAAATTCCCACTAGTATATGAAAGTGATAACATGAGAGACTCTCTACCATGAAGATCATGGTGCTACTTTGAAGCACACGTGTGGTAAAAGGATAGTAACATTGTCCCTTCTCTCTTTTTCTCTCATTTTTTTGGGCCTTCTCTTTTTTATGGCCTTTTTTGGGCCTTCTCTTTTTTATGGCCTTTTTTATTCCTCACTTGGGACAATGCTCTAATAATGATGATCATCACACTTCTATTTATTTACAACTCAATGATTACAACTCGATACTAGAACAAAGATGACTCTATGTAAATGCCACCGGCGGTGTACCGGGATATGCAATGAACCAAGAGTGACATGTATGAAAGAATTATGAATGGTGGCTTTGCCACAAGTACTATGTCAACTACATGATCATGCTAAGCAATATGACAATGATGAATGTGTCATGATGAACGGAATGATGGAAAGTTGCATGGCAATATATCTCGGAATGGCTATGAAAATGCCATAATAGGTAGGTATGGTGGCTGTTTTGAGGAAGATATAAGGAGGTTTATGTGTGAAAGAGCGTGGCATATCACGGGATTTGGATGCACCGGCGAAGTTTGCGCCAACTCTCAATGTGAGAAAGGGCAATGGACAGTACCGAAGAGGCTAGCAAGGGTGGAAGGGTGAGAGTGCGTATAATCCATGGACTCAACATTAGTCTTAAAGAACTCACATACTTATTGCAAAAATCTACAAGTCATCAAAAACCTCGGCACTACGCGCATGCTCCTAGGGGGATAGATTGGTAGGAAAAGACCATCGCTCGTCCCCGACCGCCACTCATAAGGAAGACAATCAAATAACACCTCATGTTTCAAATTTGTTGCATAACGTTTACCATACGTGCATGCTACGGGACTTGCAAACCTCAACACAAGTATTTCTCAATTTCACAACTACTCAACTAGCATGACTTTGATATTATTACCTCCATATCTCAAAACAATCATCAAGCATCAACTTTTCTTAGTATTCAACACACTCATAAGAAAGTTTTATTATTAATCTTGCATACCAAGCATATTAGGATTTTAAGAAAATTACCATGCTATTAAGACTCTCAAAATAATCTAAGTGAAGCATGATAGAACAATATTTTCTATAAAACAAATCCACCACCGTGCTCTAAAAGATATAAGTGAAGCACTAGAGCAAAATTATAAAGCTCAAAAGATATAAGTGAAGCACATAGAGTATTCTATCAAATTCCAAATCATGTATGGCTCTCTCAAAAGGTGTGTACAGCAAGGATGATTGTGGTAAAATAATAAGCAAAGACTCAAATCATAAAAGACACTCCAAGCAAAACACATATCATGTGCTGAATAAAAATATAGCTCCAAGTAAGGTTACCGATAGAAGTAGACGAAATGGGGGATGCCTTCCGGGGCATCCCCAAGCTTTGGCTTTTAGGTGTCCTTGGATTATCTTGGGGGTGCCATGGGCATCCCCAATCTTAGGCTCTTGCCACTCCTTGTTCCATAATCCATAAAATCTTTACCCAAAACTTGAAAAGTTCACAACACAAAACTTAAAGTAGAAAACTTGTGAGCTCCGTTAGCGAAAGAAAACAAAAGACCACTTCAAGGTACTGTAATGAACTCATTATTTATTTATATTGGTGTTATACCTACTGTATTCCAACTTCTCTATGGATTATAAACTATTTTACTAGCCATAGATTCATCAAAATAAGCAAACAACACATGAAAAATAGAATCTGTCAAAAACAGAACAGTCTGTAGTAATCTGTAGCTAGCGCAAGATATGGAACCCCAAAAATTCTAAAATAAATTGCTGGACGTGAGGAATTTATCTATTAATCATCTGCAAAAATAATTAACTAAATATCACTTTCCAATTAAAAATTACAGCAGTTCTCGTGAGCGCTAAAGTTTCTGTTTTTTACAGCAAGTTCAACAAGACTTTCCCCAAGTCTTCCCAACGGTTCTATTTGGCACAAACACTAATAAAACACAAAAAACACAACCAAAACAGAGGCTAGATAATTTATTTATTACTAAACAGGAGCAAAAAGCAAGGAATAAAAAATAAAATTGGGTTGCCTCCCAACAAGCGCTATCGTTTAACGCCCCTAGCTAGGCATAACAAGCAAGAATAGATCTAGGTATTGCCATCTTTGGTAGGCAATTCTTCGATGAGGCATCTACTTCCCTTAGGAATTTCTTTCTTTCTAGTGATTATCAAACTCTTAGGCACAAGATCGAAAAATTCATTTGTAGAAATTGGTTCCTTAATGATAGCAAAAAGATTGGGATGAATACTTATAGATTTAAGATCCGCAGTTTCCTTACTAGATGATTCACCCTTATTTTTAGGAACATACATAAGCTTGGCAATTTTAGTAGGAGGACTTGGAGTATTCTTTACGGAAGAAAAAGCGGTTCCCAAGTTTGTAATGATACCCTCAAGTTTATCAATTCTAGTAGAATCTAAGTTTATCTTCTCATTACTATGGGTTCCTTTTTCTTAATATTTTTCAAAGTCATTCCTACCTTAAATCCATATTGAGTAATTTGATTGTGGATCTTTTTATCTAGATTTTCAATTAATTCAATAGTAGCAACTTTATTTTCAATAATTTCAAGTCTTTGCATAACATGCTCCAAAGTTAACATAGTTCCATTAGCCAAAAGAGGTGGTGAGCCAAATAAATCTAACATAGCATTATAAGAATCAAAAGTATGGCTACCCAAGAAATTCCCTCCGGTAATGGTATCGAGGATATATCTATACCAAGGATTAACACCTACATAAAAATTGCGGAGAAGAACTGAAGTAGATTGCTTCCTGGTAGATCTATTTTGAGCATTGCAAATTCTATACCAAGCATCTTTTAGATTTTCTCCCTCCCTTTGTTTAAAATTTAGAACTTCATTCTCGGGAGACAACGGAGAAGATATGAGACTAGCCATGACGACAAGCAAACAAGCTAACACACGAGCAAACAAGAGCAAACAGGCAAAAGAGGCAAACGGAGAAAGAGAGGGAGGATAGAGAGAGAGGGCAAATAAAATAGCAAGGGTGAAGTGGGGGAGAGGAAAACGAGAGGCAAATGGCAAATAATATAATGCGGGAGATAGGGATTGTGATGGGTACTTGGTATGTTGACTTTTGCGCAGACTCCCCGACAACGGCACCAGAAATGGCTCGTTGTCTGGAGTCAAATCTTGACTTGCGCGAACCTCCCCGGCAACGGCGCCAGAAATTCTTCTTGCTACCTCTTGAGCACTGCGTTGGATTTCCCCGAAGAGGAAGGGATGATGCAGCAAAGTAGCTAAGTATTTCCCTCAGTTTTTGAGAACCAAGGTATCAATCCAGTAGGAGGCTACGCTTGAGTCCCTCGTACCTACACAAAAACAATAGCTCAACGCAACCAATGCGCTTAGGGGTTGTCAATCCCTTCACGGTCACTTACGAAAGTGAGATCTGATAGAGATGATAAATAATATTTTTTGGTATTTTTGGTATAGAGATGCAAAGTAAATAAAGTAAAAGCAAAGCAATAATAAAGTGATGGAGATTGATATGATGAGAAAGAGACCCGGGGCCATAGGTTTCACTAGTGGCTTCTCTCAAGAGCATAAGTATTCTACGGTGGGTGAACAAATTACTATTGAGCAATTGACAGAATTGAGCATAGTTATGAGAATATCTAGGTATGATCATGTATATAGGCATCACGTCTGAGACAAGTAGACCGAAACGATTCTGCATCTACTACTATTACTCCACTCATCGACCGCTATCCAGCATGCATCTAGAGTATTAAGTTAAAAACAGAGTAACGCCTTAAGCAAGATGACATGATGTAGAGGGATAGTTTCATGCAATATGATAAAAAAAACCATCTTGTTATTCTCGATGGCAATAATACAATACGTGCCTTGCTGCCCCTTTTGTCACTGGGAAAGGACACCGCAAGATTGAACCCAAAGCTAAGCACTTCTCCCATGGCAAGAACAACCAATCTAGTTGTAACGCCCTCGATGCGGCTATATCTCCTACGTGTCGAAGCACGACTTAGAGGCATAACCGCATTGAAAGAAATGTCGCAAGTGAGGTAATCTTCACACAACCCATGTAATACATAAGGGAAAGAAAAACATAGTTGGCTTACAATCGCCACTTCACACAATTACATGAATAAAGCATTACATCAATCAAATACAATGATGGCCCGACTACGGAGCCAAAATAAAAGAAGAACCCCAAATGCGACAAAGGTCCCCGATCGACCCCAACTGGGCCCCACTACTGATCAACTAGAACGAAACAACACAAAGAGCAAGATCTTCATCGAGCTCCTCCTGAGCTTGGTTGCGTCATCTGCATGGACTCATCGGCACCTGCAAGCTGGTTTTGGAAGTATCTATGAGCCACGGGGACTCAGCAATCTCGCACCCTCGCGATCAAGACTATTTAAGCTTATGGGTAAGGTAAAGGTATGAGATGGAGCTGCAGCAAGCGACTAGCATATATGGTGGCTAACATACGCAAAAGAGAGCGAGAAGAGAAAGCAAAGCCCGTTCGAGAATCTATGATCAAGAAGTGATCCTAGAACAACCTACGTCAAGCATAACTCCAACAACCGTGTTCACTTCCCGGCCCCCACCGGAAAGAGACCATCACGGTTACACACGCGGTTGGTTCATTTTAATTAAGGTCAAGTTCAGGTTTTCTACAACCGAACGTTAACAAATTCCCATCTGCCCATAACCGCGGGCACGGCTTTCGAAAGTTCAAATCCCTGCAGGGTGTCCCAACTTAGCCCATGACAAGCTCTCACGGTCAACAAAGGAATAGACCTCCCCCCGAGACATTCCGATCAGACTCGGTATCCCGGTACAACAAGACATTTCGACAGGGTAAAACTAAACCAGCAACACCGCCCGAATGTGCCAACAAATCCCGATAGGAGCTGCACATATCTGTTTCTCAGGGCACACTCAGATGAGCCAGACGTCGGGTAAGCCAGCCCAGAGTTGCCCCTGATAGCCTCGGACATCGCTCAGTTGGACCAACACTCAGAGGAGCACTGGTCCGGGGGGGGGGGGTAAAATAAAGATGACCCTTGGGCTGGCCGACCCAAGGGAAAGATGACCCTTGGGCTGGCCGACCCATAATAGCCCAACCGCGTAAGGGACGCAAAATTCGGGAACATAACACCGATATGACGGAAACTAGGGCGGCAAGAGTGGAACAAAACACCAGGCATAAGGCCGAGCCTTCCACCCTTTACCAAGTATATAGATGCATTAAGATAACATAGCAATATAATGATATCCCAACAAGTAAATAAAAGATGTTCCAACAAGGAATGGCCTCCGATCTTCACCTGCAACTAGCAACGCTATACGAGGGGCTGAGCAAAGCGGTAACATAGCCAATCAACGGTTTGCTAGGACAAGGTGGGTTAGAGGTTTGACATGGCAATTGGGAGGCTGACAAGCAAATGGTAGGCATCGTAGCATTGGCATAGCAAAAGAGCGAGCAAACCAGCATAGCAAAGATAGTAGTGATTTCGAGGGTATGATCATCTTGCCTGAAATCCCACAAGGAAGAAGAACGAGTCCATGAAGAAGACAATGGACGTAGACGAACGGTTCCTCACAAACGCGACGTTATCGGAACCAACCTGAAGAAGCAACACCGGAAAAGAAACACACAACATAGTAAACAACCACGACATGAACATGGCATGATGCACAATCAAGTATGGTGCATGTCCGGTTTAAATATGCATGGCATGGCAAAGTGCACAAACAATCCTACAAATTAAGTGGAGCTCAATATGCAACTCCGTTGCATATTGACGAAACACCACATACAAGTAATTTAGTTTGATCTCGTTTATGTACCCAACAATGTTAAATGTTGTTAAACATGGCAAGAGGGTGAAGCAAATGAAAACTACCTATCTAGTCAAGGTTAAATGAGGCCGGAAACAACGAACAACAATTCCGGAAACTCCTCATGAGCATAAATTAGGTTTGGTACTGTTCTGCCCTAAACATTATTTTAGAGTTGTTAAACATGGAAGATGAGTGCAACATGTTAAACTAGACATTTTTCTACCCCATTTACATATATAATTTATTAAATTCAGAGTTACGGTGAATTAGTTATGAATTAAATCATTTTAACATGGCATAGGAGCAAATTTAATCAAACAGCATTTTTAACATTTTAAACATGGGTGAAAGTTGGATATTATTAATCTACACAAAATTCTGAGCAAGTTTCATATATAAATTATTTTAATCCGATGCACGGTTAGTGAGTTATTAAATGCATGAACTAGGGGGACTATTCTGCAAAACTGACAATCTCTTGGAAAAATAGGAAAATTCCAGGCGCTGAAAAAAACATGGCATGGGCTGAAACAAGCTGGCCCAACAGGAGGAAAAAAACAGAGGCGGGGCGCTGGGTGCGGCTCACCCATGGGCTTCGGCCCAGCTGGAGGAGAAGCAGGCCGGCGCGGAGAGAGGGCAGGCCGAGGCGGGGGCGGTGCGCTGGGCCGGACTCGGGCGCTGGGCCTGGGAGGCCAAGGCGGCCCACGCGAGTGAGGGAGGCAGCCCAGGCGAGCGAGGGCGTCGTCCTCCTCGCGCCTGGCGCACGAACAGGAACAGGGGCGGCGGCGCCCTAGGTCAACGGCGGCGTAGCGGTGACTCCGGCAGGCGGGCACGGCGGGAGACGTGGGGACGGCCGGATCCGGTCGCTCCGGACCTATTCCGGTCAGATCCGGGGCCGGGCGGCCACGGGGTGGCGCCGGCTTAGCGAGGTGGAGGAGGGCACTCCGGCGAGGCGGCGGAGAAGTCCGGCGAGCGAAGGCGGCTGCGGCGATGGCGGTGGCGGTGCCGGCGAAGGAGGCGGCCAGACGTGGACGCGAGCGAGGCTCGGGAGCTCGCGGCGAGCGGCAGGGCGGTCGGGCCTGCACGGACCCGCGATGGGCTCGGCGGGCCGCGGCCGCGGGGACGACGAAGGCGGACAGATGGCGCGAGGGGAGTGGACGAGGGCGGCGGCGCGATGACGTGGCCTCTCCTGATTGGACAAAGTAAGGTGGCGGGGCAGCGGACATGTCCGGCGTGGGAAGAAACGTCCGGCGGCGCGGAGGGAGTTGGATCTAGGGTTTGATCTGCGCGGAAATTTCGGAGGGAGACACATATTTATAGGTAGAGGGAGCTAGGAGAGTCCAAATGAGGTGCGGTTTTCGGCCACGCGATCGTGATCAAATGAACAAGATGATGGAGCAGAGTTAGGTGGGTTTTGGGCCAAATTGGAGAGGTGTTGGGCTGCAACACACACGAGGCCTTCTCGGTCCCTCGGTTAACCGTTGGAGTATCAAACGAAGTCCAAATGGTACGAAACTTGACAGGCGGTCTACCGGTAGTAAACCAAGGCCGCTTGGCAAGTCTCAGTCCAATCCGGAAATGTTTAATCCCCACACACAAAAGAAAGCTCGAAATGACCACCGGAGAAGAACGAAGCGCCGGAATGCAAAACGGACAACGGGGAAAATTCTCGGATGCATGAGACGAACACATATGCAAATGAAATGTGCATGATGACATGATATGTAATGCATGACACGCAAGCAATGACAAGGCAACAACAGCGAATAACTGAACGACACCTGGCACATCGGTCTCGGGGCGCTACAACACTCCACCACTATGAGAGGATCTCGTCCCGAGATCTAGAATGGCACCGGAGGGAAAACGGAAGGAAAAGAGAAGAGGTAAAACTAAGTTGCTCCTATGACAAACGAGTGAAACCAAAGAACCTTGAGAGGTTGAACAAATTGAAAGAACGAATGCAACGAGAAAGAGCGAAGTTGAAAGCACTCCGTTAGAAGAGAGGAACAAAGAACATTGCGAAACCCTTGAGGCTGAAGGGCAAGATATATATAGAAAAACACTCCGGTTAAGTGGACAATCATGAAAAGAACAAGGTTCTGACAAGCACAAGAAGAAGGATGGAAGAGAGCAACATCACAATGCCTCCGGAAGAGAAGAATAGAAGTCAGATCATTACAATAGGAGAATGGAGAAGAAAAGCCAACATCTGCCACAAAAGAGTTTGACAAAGCATCTTTAGAAGAAGGGTCGAACGGAGTTGTTAGAAAACCGACAACGAAAAGAACAAGGTTGTAGTGGGGTTATGGAGAACATCTCAAAACTATGAGGTGAAATTCTTCCACTAACAAAAACGATATATTAGATTGATAACAACAAGGAGATGAGAAGCTTAATTCACCGGGAGGATAGATAAATAACTTGGGTCATTTATAAACAACATAGATAGCAACAAGCCATAGGGAAGGCTTTAGGTGAAATATAACCCAAGATAATTCCAATGACGAGATTGATGGATTAAAATACCTCATTCATAACAACATGTGAGTTATGAAACATGAACTCAAATTATTAAGAATGACATAATACCACCTCCAATAATACGGAAGAAAGAATTGCACTCCGGATAGGAAGATGATGAAAGCTTGAGTTCCTTTGAAAATAATCTCGATGAACACTTCAAGAAAGAATTAAATCCTTGATGAACCAACATGTAGAACCTTCATGATGAACTCCGGTAACAAAAGAATGATCAAAGGAAAGGAAGATGAGAAGAGTAAGGTTGAAGCCTTGCAATGATTAGATGAAGCTTAACAACGAGACAAAGAGAAAACTTGGCACTCCAGTAAAGAAAAATGAACAAATGGAAACAAGAATTTGATGAGCCTCCGGAATAAGGAATTAATCACTTGGATGAAACAAGAATAAGAATTACATTATGCCTATCCTTCACCAATTAAATTGATGACAAACAATGGATTTGGCATACTACTTATTCTCGTAGAAAGGGTTAAGATAGATATAGCGTCAACTTGAGAAGGTCTTCAACTAACCACCGGTGGAATCGAAACAACGAATGAATTGGTATGATAAAGAAGGAAGAGAAATCTTAAACGAACCACCGTAAGAATTAAAAATGAACGAAGAGAAGATAAAGAAACACCGGGAAGAATTATAAAATGAATGAAGATACTTGAGAGAATTTATATATGAGAGAACGAAGAGATGACGAGCTGACTAGAGAACACTTGAACGATGCACCGGTAAGATTAGGAGAACGATAACTGAAAGCTGGGAATGAATAATTATGAGATGATGGGCTCCGGAGAATCAAACTGAAAATACTGTGAATTACTCCGGATGGGTGAAAAAAAATATCTCACGATCGCAAATAATTAAGAGAGGATGGCAACAAGCTAGAATCACGGATCTTGAAGAGAATGTAGCATGATTGAGAGGACAATCTTCTTCGGTCTTCATATGATGAGAGGGACGACGAGAAACACCAACAATAATTGTAGAGGCACTCCGGAATAAAGAATAGAAAAGTTGAGCCAATGATGAAAAGAATTGTGAAAGATCTAGGAGAAAACATTTGACTGATGACAATTTGGAAAAGAATTTGAGATTAACTCCGGGAGAATAAGAAGATTCAGGTAAGATCCTGGGAAAAGACCTGTGGGTTAGGGCCCACTCAAAAGATACACCGTAGAACGATTTCAAAGAGAGATTGCACCGGTTGAATTTAAATGGCTTGAAAGAGATAACATCCTCGAAATAGCTTGAATGAAAGAAGAGTGGATACATGAATCTTCGAGATATCCTCAGTACTCTGGAACAATTAAATAGCGAGAAGTGAATGAATATGAGGTGCACCGGCATGAGAAGGTATTTGAAACGAGGAAAAAGATATGATCAACACCGAAAGCTTGAATTGGTTCCACCGGAGAAGAAAATGAGTGACGCGAGACGAATTTGAAGCTTCGTTAGCATCTTCTTGAGAATCACCGGATAAGAATATTGACAGAAAAGGAATGGAGAAGCTTCCCATCAATAAAAGGATACTTGAATAAGAAATCTGAGTCCTTGAAGAAGAAGGGTGGGTGGGTGGGAAAAGCAAAGACAGCTTGGGACGAATGAAACAAGCACCATTGAGAAAGCTGAGATTGAATCTTGCGAATGTTGAAATGATCGGATCCACTTGAGGAGAGACACACCGATTGAAAAGAAATTGAAATGAGAAACTCGATGATCGAGAAGGATTAGTATTCACATAGGAATATGAGAACACCATTTGGGGAAGGTATGGAATCAACATTTGACTTCGAAGCAACTCGAATACCACAACTCAAAACAAAAACAAAGGGATTGGCTTGCAGAATAAGCCGGAACAAACATATGATAGAGATTTCGTCCGAAGTTTTCGTGGTGGGGCCTACACGGGCTCGATCGTACAGCACCATCATGTACAAGGCAGTGCACATGACATCCGAAGCGTCCTCGAGTTGGCATAGCCAAGGACTCTTTAAGACACAACGAGACCACTGTAAAACCGACCGTGAATAGGCGGACCACTAGACGTCGAACCCCAATTTCATATCATACATCTGTCGGAAAGATATCCTACGAGCTACTTGAATTCCCACCTATGAAACTCCCGAAATTTTCCGGTTATGCAATCAGGTGTTGGGGATACAGGGGAAGCATAATATCTCACCCAAAACTAACAAATCCTACATCCAGCTGTATCCATCCTTCAACACATAACCAAGAAACCTTCGGAAATCATCTACCTCAACCTTCGAAAAGCATCTATTATACGAGTTATGGCGATACTCCCGAACTCCTGCCCCAGTACTGGGTGGCGTCGAGGTTATCTCACCAACGAACTACATAAAAGAGATTTTCGATGTCGGCGTACTAAACTCAGGTATTCCAGAACTGCAACGATAAAATTATGATGACAACACCTTAGAGCTCAACTCCCCGGGACACTTCCACTAAACCCCTGACAGGAGGCACCAAGACTATGTTCTCATCATAAAACCATCGGAACGATTCCAAGATACCCGCGTGATCCTAAAATTTTTTAGTGAAATTTGAGAAGAGAAGAGTCAAAACTCTACGTCAGGATGCCTTACCAGAGCGATGAGGAGACTGGGAAGTAAAAAGAATTCCTAAACTCTCCGATATATAATTCCTAAATGACTCAAAACATTTTTCTAGACACAACTCGTCCGCTAAGAACGATCAAGCAATGGGGCTCCTAAGGTCGGGGAAGGCTCTGATACCAACTTGTAACGCCCTCGATGCGGCTATATCTCCTACGTGTCGAAGCACGACTTAGAGGCATAACCGCATTGAAAGCAATGTCGCAAGTGAGGTAATCTTCACACAACCCATGTAATACATAAGGGAAAGAAAAACATAGTTGGCTTACAATCGCCACTTCACACAATTACATGAATAAAGCATTACATCAATCAAATACAATCATGGCCCGACTACGAAGCCAAAATAAAAGAAGAACCCCAAATGCGACAAAGGTCCCTGATCGACCCCAACTGGGCTCCGCTACTGATCAACTAGAACGAAACAACACAAAGAGCAAGATCTTCATCGAGCTCCTCCTGAGCTTGGTTGCGTCATCTGCACAGACTCATCGGCACCTGCAAGCTGGTTTTGGAAGTATCTGTGAGCCACGGGGACTCAGCAATCTCGCACCCTCGCGATCAAGACTATTTAAGCTTATGGGTAAGGTAAAGGTATGAGGTGGAGCTGCAGCAAGCGACTAGCATATATGGTGGCTAACATACGCAAAAGAGAGCGAGAAGAGAAAGCAAAGCATGTTCGAGAATCTATGATCAAGAAGTGATCCTAGAACAACCTACGTCAAGCATAACTCCAACAACCGTGTTCACTTCCCGGCCCCCACCGGAAAGAGACCATCACGGTTACACACACGGTTGATTCATTTTAATTAAGGTCAAGTTCAGGTTTTCTACAACCGGACATTAACAAATTCCCATCTGCCCATAACCGCGGGCACGGCTTTCAAAAGTTCAAATCCCTGCAGGGTGTCCCAACTTAGCCCATGACAAGCTCTCACGGTCAACGAAGGAATAGACCTCCCCCCGAGACATTCCGATCAGACTCGGTATCCCGGTACAACAAGACATTTTGACAGGGTAAAACTAAACCAGCAACACCGCCCGAATGTGCCGACAAATCCCGATAGGAGCTGCACATATCTCTTTCTCAGGGCACACTCAGATGAGCCAGACGTCGGGTAAGCCAGCCCAGAGTTGCCCCTGATAGCCTTGGACATCGCTCAGTTGGACCAACACTCA
>NC_041392.1:491141003-491174894 GCF_002162155.2 Triticum dicoccoides
GCTGGCCGACCCAAGGGAAAGAAAAAGGCTAGGTGGAGAATGGTAAAACCAATGTTGGGCATTGCTGGAAGAGCTTTACTTAAGGCGAACTGTCAAGGGGTTCCCATAATAGCCCAACCGCGTAAGGGACGCAAAATCTGGGAACATAACACCGATATGACGGAAACTAGGGCGGCAAGAGTGGAACAAAACACCAGGCATAAGGCCGAGCCTTCCACCCTTTACCAAGTATATAGATGCATTAAGATAACATAGCAATATAATGATATCCCAACAAGTAAATAAAAGATGTTCCAACAAGGAACGGCCTCCGATCTTCACCTGCAACTAGCAACGCTATACGAGGGGCTGAGCAAAGCGGTAACATAGCCAATCAACGGTTTGCTAGGACAAGGTGGGTTAGAGGTTTGACATGGCAATTGGGAGGCTGACAAGAAAATGGTAGGAATCGTAGCATTGGCATAGCAAAAGAGCGAGCAAACCAACAAAGCAAAGATAGTAGTGATTTCGAGGGTATGATCATCTTTCCTGAAATCCCGCAAGGAAGAAGAACGAGTCCATTAAGAAGGCAAACGGACGTAGACGAACGGTTCCTCACAAACGCGACGTTATCGGAACCAACCTGAAGAAGAACACCGGAAAAGAAACACACAACATAGTAAACAACCACGACATGAACATGGCATGATGCACAATCAAGTATGGTGCATGTCCGGTTTAAATATGCATGGCATGGCAAAGTGCACAAACAATCCTACAAATTAAGTGGAGCTCAATATGCAACTCCGTTGCATATTGACGAAACACCACATACAAGTAATTTAGTTTGATCTCGTTTATGTACCCAACAATGTTAAATGTTGTTAAACATGGCAAGAGGGTGAAGCAAATGAAAACTACCTATCTAGTCAAGGTTAAATGAGGCCGGAAACAACGAACAACAATTCCGGAAACTCCTCATGAGCATAAATTAGGTTTGGTACTGTTCTGCCCTAAACAATATTTTAGAGTTGTTAAACATGGAAGATGAGTGCAACATGTTAAACTAGACCTTTTTCTACCCCATTTACATATATAATTTATTAAATTCGGAGTTACGGTGAATTAGTTATGAATTAAATCATTTTAACATGGCATAGGAGCAAATTTAATCAAACAGCATTTTTAACATTTTAAACATGGGTGAAAGTTGGATATTATTAATCTACACAAAATTCTGAGCAAGTTTCATATATAAATCATTTTAATCCGATGCACGGTTAGTGAGTTATTAAATGCATGAACTAGGGGGACTATTCTGCAAAACTGACAATCTCCTGGAAAAATAGGAAAATGCCAGGCGCTGAAAAAAACATGGCATGGGCCGAAACAAGCTGGCCCAACAGGAGGAAAAAAAAACAGAGGCGGGGCGCTGGGTGCGGCTCACCCATGGGCTTCGGCCCAGCTGGAGGAGAAGCAGGCCGGCGCGGAGAGAGGGCAGGCCGAGGCGGGGGCGGCGCGCTGGGCCGGACTCGGGCGCTGGGCCTGGGAGGCCAAGGTGGCCCAAGCGAGCGAGGGAGGCAGCCCAGGCGAGCGAGGGCGTTGTCCTCCTCGCGCCTGGCGCACGAACAGGAACAGGGGCGGCGGCGCCCTAGGTCAACGGCGGCGTAGCGGCGACTCCGGCAGGCGGGCACGGCGGGGAGACGTGGGGACGGCCGGATCCGGTCGCTCCGGACCTATTCCGGCCAGATCTGGGGCCGGGCGGCCACGGGGTGGCGCCGGCGCAGCGAGGTGGAGGAGGGCACTCCGGCGAGGCGGCGGAGAAGTCCGGCGAGCGAAGGCAGCTGCCGGCGATGGCGGTGGCGGTGCCGGCGAAGGAGGCGGCCGGACATGGACGCGCACGAGCCTCGGGGAGCTCGCGGCGAGCGGCGGCGCGGTCGGGCCTGCGCGGACCCGCGATGGGCTCGGCGGGCCGCGGCCGCGGGGACGACGACGGCGGACAGATGGCGCGAGGGGAGTGGACGAGGGCGGCGGCGCGATGACGTGGCCTCTCCTGATTGGACAAAGTGAGGTGGCGGGGTAGCGGACATGTCCGGCGTGGGAAGAAACGTCCGGCGGCGCGGAGGGAGTTGGATCTAGGGTTTGATCTGCGCAGAAATTTTGGAGGGAGACACATATTTATAGGTAGAGGGAGCTAGGAGAGTTCAAATGAGGTGCGGTTTTCGGCCACGCGATCGTGATCGAACGACCGAGATGATGGAGCAGAGTTAGGTGGGTTTTGGGCCAAATTGGAGAGGTGTTGGGCTGTAGCACACACGAGGCCTTCTCGGTCCCTCGGTTAACCGTTGGAGTATCAAACGAAGTCCAAATGGTACGAAACTTGACAGGCGGTCTACCGGTAGTAAACCAAGGCCGCTTGGCAAGTCTCGGTCCAATCCGGAAATGTTTAATCCGAGAATTTGATGAACCTCCAGAATAAGGAATTGAATTTACTCGATGAAACAAGAATAAGAATTACATTATGCTTAACCTTCACCAATTTAAATTGATGACAAGCAACGGATTTGGCATACTACTTATTCCCGTTGAAAAGGATTGATAAGAGATATAGCGCAAACTTGAATAATGTCTTGATGGATCCATCGGTAGGCTTTAGGAAAGAACAAATGAATTGATATGATACCAAAAGAAGAGGAATCTTGAATGAACTACCGTAAGAATAGAAAATGAACGAAGAAAAGATAAAGAAACACCGGGAATAATTATAAAAAGAACGAAGATAACCTAAATAGATCACGAGCTGACTAGAGGGTACTTGAACGATGCACCGGAAGAATTTGAGAATGAGAGCTGAAAGCTGGAATGAATAATTCTGAGATGATAGGCTCCGGAGTATCAAACAGAAAAGACTCTTGAATTGCTCCGGATGGGTGAAAATAATTCTCACAATAGAAAACAAATATGAGAGGATGGCATGAAGCTAGAACCACGACTCTTCAAGAGAACGGACTGAGATTTGAGAGAAGCTCTTCTTCGGTCTTCAAAACCTGAGAATGATGACGAGATACGCCACCATGAATTATTGAGGCACTTTGGAATGAAGAATAGAAAGGTTGGACCAACGATGAAAAGAATGTGAAAGATCTTGGAGAAAGACATATGACTGATGACAATTCATTCTTACGTCAAACTTTGCAATGAATTTGAAAATAACTCCGGAAAATTAGAAGACTCACGTAAGATCCTCAGAAAAGACCTGTGGGTTAGGGCCCACTCAAAAAATACACCGTTGAACGATTACTTGAAAGGGAGATTGCACCGGTTGATTTAAATGGCTTGAATAAGATAACACCCTCGAGATATCTTGAATAGATTAGGAATGAAAATATGAATCTTCTGAGATATCTTCAGTACTCCAAAACAAATGAAACGCGAGAGGTGGATAGTTGAGAGGTGCACCGACATGAGAAAGCATTGGACAAATGAAAGGACTATGCTCGACACGAAAGATTGAATTGAATCCACCGAAAAATAAAAGAGAACAAATAATGATAACTTGAAGCTCTATTAGTATCTTCCTGAGAATCATCGGATAAGAGCATTGACGGAAAAGAATGGAGAGGCTTCCCATCAATAAAAGGATACTTGAATAAGAAATCTGATTCCTTGAAGGGTGGGAGGGCGGGGAAACAAAGACAACTTGGCACGGATGAAACAAACACCGTTGAGAAGACTTAGAATTGACCTTGCAAATGTAGAAATGATCGGATCCACTTGAAGAGAAACATACTGGTTGAAAATAGAATTGAGATGACAACCTTGATGATCAAGAAGGATTAATAATCTCATAGAAATATGAGAGCATTGCTTAGGAAAGGTATGGAATCAACACTTGACATTGAAGCAACTCGAATACCACAACAAAAACAAAACAAAGGATTGTGATGTCTACTACACAACCTTCTTGTAGACGTTGTTTGGCCTCCAAGTGCAGAGGTTTGTAGGACAGTAGCAAATTTCCCTCAAGTGAATGACCTAAGGTTTATCAATCCGTGGGAGGCGTAGGATGAAGATGGTCTCTCTCAAACAACCGTGCAAACAAATAACAAAGAGTCTCTTGTGTCCCCAACACACCCAATACAATGGTAAATTGTATAGGTGCACTAGTCCGGCGAAGAGATGGTGATACAAGTGCAATATGGATGGTAGATATATGTTTTTGTAATCTGAAAATATAAAAACAACAAGGTAACTAATGATAAAAGTGAGCGTAAACCGTATTGCAATGCTAGGAAACAAGGCCTAGGGTTCATACTTTCACTAGTGCAAGTTCTCTCAACAATAATAACACAATTGGGTCATATAACTATCCCTCAACATGCAACAAAGAGTCACTCGAAAGTCACTAATAGCGGAGAACAAACAAAGAGATTATGGTAGGGTATGGAACCACCTCAAAGTTATCCTTTCTGATCGATCTATTCAAGAGTCCGTAATAAAATAACATGAAGCTATTCTTTCCGTTCAATCTATCATAGAGTTCGTACTAGAATAACACCTTAAGACACAAATCAACCAAAACCCTAATGTCACCTAGATACTCCAATGTCACCTCAAGTATCCGTGGGTATGATTATACAATATGCATCACACAATCTCAGATTCATCTATTCAACCAACACAAAGAACTTCAAAGAGTGCCCCAAAGTTTCTACCGGAGAGTCAAGACGAAAATGTGTGACAACCCCTATGCATAAGTTCACGAGGTCACGAAACTCGCAAGTTGATCACCAAAACATACATCAAGTGGATCACGTGATATCCCATTGTCACCACAGATAAGCACATGCAAGACATACCTCAAGTGTTCTCAAATCCTTAAAGACTCAACCCGATAAGATGACTTCAAAGGGAAAACTCAATTCATCACAAGAGAGTAGAGGGGGAGAAACATCATAAGATCGAAATATAATAGCAAAGCTCGCGATACAGCAAGATCGTGCCACCTCAAGAACATGAGAGAGAGAGAGATCAAACACATAGCTACTGGTACATACCTCAGCCCCGAGGGTGAAATACTCCCTCCTCATCATGGAGAGCGTCGGGATGATGAAGATGGACACTGGAGAGGGATTCCCCCCTCTGGTAGGGTGCAGGAACAGGTCTAGATTGGTTATCAATGGCTACGAAGGCTTCTGGCGGCGGAACTCCTGATCTATTCTGCTTCCCGATGTTTTTAGGGTATATGGATATATATATAGGCGAAAGAAGTCGATCAGGGGAGCCACGAGGGGCCCACGAGGGTGGGGGCGCGCCCAGCGGGGCAGGTGCGCCTCCTTACCTCGTGGCCACCTTGAAGCTTCCTTGACTTCAACTCCAAGTCTCCTGGATCACGTTCGTTCGAAAAATCACGCCCCCAAAGGTTTCATTCCGTTTGGACTCCGTTTGATATTCCTTTTCTGTGAAACACTGAAACAAAGGAAAAAACAGAAACTGGCACTGGGCTCTGGGTTAATAGGTTAGTCCCAAAAATAATATAAAAGTGCATAATAAAGCCCATAAACATCCAAAACAGATAATATAATAGCATGGAACAATAAAAAATTATAGATACATTGCAGACATATCAAGCATCCCCAAGCTTAATTCCTGCTCGTCCTCGAGTAGGTAAATGATAAAAACAGAATTTTTGATGTGGAATGCTACCTAACATAATCATCAATGTAATCTTCTTTATTCTGGCATGAATGTTCAGATCCATAAGATTCAAGGCAAAAGTTTAATATTGACATAAAAATAATAATACTTCAAGCATACTAACTAAGCAATCATGTCTTCTCAAATAACATGGCCAAAGAAAGTTCATCCCTACAAAATCATATAGTTTGGTCATGCTCCATTTTCGTCACACAAGAATGCTCTCATCATGCACAACCCCGATGACAAGCCAAGCAATTGTTTCATACTTTAGTAATCTCAAACTTTTTTCAACTTTCACGCAATACATGAGCGTGAGCCATGGATATAGCACTATGGGTGGAATAGAATATAATGAGGGGGTTATGTGGACAAGACAAAAAGGAGAAAGTATCACATCGACGCGGCTAATCAATGGGCTAGGGAGATGCCCATCAATTGATGGCAATGCAAGGAGTAGGGATTGCCATGCAACGGATGAACTAGAGCTATAAATGTATGAAAGATCAACAAAAGAAACTAAGTGGGTGTGCATCCAACTTGCTTGCTCACGAAGACCTAGGGCACTTGAGGAGGCCCATTGTTGGAATATACAAGCCAAGTTCTATAATGAAAAATTCCCACTAGTATATGAAAGTGACAAAACAAGATACTCTCTATCATAAAGATCATGGTGCTACTGTTAAGCACAAGTGTGGAAAAGGGATAGTAGCATTGCCCCTTTTTATTTTCTTTTTTCCTTTTTTTTTCTTTTTTTCCTTTTTTTGGGCCTTCCTTTTTTTATTTGGCCTTTCTCTTTTTTTGGGACAATGCTCTATTAATGATGATCATCACACTTCTATTTATTTACAACTCAATGATTACAACTCGATACTAGAACAAGATATGACTCTATATGAATGCCTCCGACAGTGTACCGGGATGGGCAATGAATCAAGAGTGACATGTATGATAAATTATGCATGGTGGCTTTGCCATAAATACGATGTCAACTACATGATCATGCAAGGCAATATGACAATGATGAAGTGTGTCATAATAAACGGAACGCTCGAAAGTTGCATGGCAATATATCTCGGAATGGCTATGGAAATGCCATAATAGGTAGGTATGGTGGTTGTTTTTAGGAAGATATAAGGAGGTTTATGTGTGATAGAGCGTATCATATCACGGGGTTTGGATGCACCGGCGAAGTTTGCACCAACTCTCAAGGTGAGAAAGGGCGATGCACGCTACCGAAGAGGCTAGCAATGATGGAAGGGTGAGAGTACGTATATGGACTCAACATTAGTCATAAAGAACTCACATACTTATTGCAAAAGTCTACAAGTCCTCAAAAACCAAGTATTACGCGCATGCTCCTAGGGGGGTAGATTTGTAGGAAAATACCATCGCTCGTCCCCGACCTCCACTCATAAGGAAGACAATCAAATAACACCTCATGTTTCAAATTTGTTACACAACGTTTACCATATGTGCATGCTATGGGACTTGCAAACTTCAATGCAAGTATTCCTCAAACTCACAACTACTCAACTAGAACAACTTTGATATCACTATCTCCATATCTTAAAACAATCAGCAAGTATCAAACTTCTCTTAGTATTCAATGCACTAATATGAAAGTTTTTATTATGCCTAAAAGCAAATTGCCATATTGTTCTAAAGGACTCTAAAAATAATATAAGTGAAGCATGAGAGATCAATTATTTCTATAAAATAAAACCACTACCGTGCTCTAAAAGGATATAAGTGAAGCACTAGAGCAAATGACAAACTACTCCGAAAGATATAAGTGAAGATCAATGAGTAGTCAAATAATTATGCAACTATGTGAAGACTCTCTAACATTTAAGAATTTCATATCTTGGTATTTTATTCAAACAGCAATCAAAACAAAAGAAAATAAAATGATGCTCCAAGCAAAACACATATCATGTGGTGAATAAAAATATAGCTCCAAGTAAAGTTACCGATGAACGAAGACGAAAGAGGGGATGCCTTCCGGGGCATCCCCAAGCTTAGGCTTTTGGTTGTCCTTGAATATTACCTTGGGGTGCCTTGGGCATCCCCAAGCTTAGGCTCTTGCCACTCCTTATTCCATAGTCCATCGAATCTTTACCCAAAACTTGAAAACTTCACAACAACAAAATTAAGAGAAAACTCGTAAGCTCCGTTAGCAAAACAAAAAAACACCACTTCAAGGTACTATAATGAACTCATTCTTTATTTATATTGGTGTTAAACCTACCGTATTCCAACTTCTCTATGGTTTATAAACTCTTTTAGTAGCCATAGATTCATCAAAATAAGTAAACAACACATGAAAAAACAGAATCTGTCAAAATCAGAACAGTCTGTAGTAATCTGTAACCAACACAAACTTCTGGAACCCCAAAAATTCTAAAATAAATTGTTGGACGTGAGTAATTTATCTATTAATAATTTGCATTTTTTTAACTAAATAGCACTCTCCAATAAAAAATGGCAGCAATTCTCGTAAGCGTTAAAGTTTCTGCTTTTTACAGCAAGATCAACAAGACTTTCCCCAAGTCTTCACAACGGTTCTACTTGGCACAAACACTAATTAAAACATAAAAACTCAATCATAACAGAGGCTAGATAAATTATTTATTGCTAAACAGGAGCAAAAAGCAAGGAACAAAAATAAAATTGGGTTGCCTCCCAACAAACGCTATCGTTTAACGCCCCTAGCTAGGCATGATGATTTCAATGATGCTCACATAAAAGGTAAGAATTGAAACATAAATAGAGCATCATGAATAATATGACTAGCAAATTTAAGTCTAACCCACTTCCTATGCATAGGGATTTTGTGAGCAAACAACTTATAGAAACAATAATCAACTAGCATAGGAAGGCAAAACAAGCACAACTTCAAAACTTTAAGCACATAGAGAGGAAACTTGTTATTATTGCAATTCCTACAAGCATATATTCCTCCCTCATAATAATTTTTAGTAGCATCATGAATGAATTCAACAATATAACCAGCACCTAAAGCATTCTTTTCATGTTCTACAAGCATAGAAAATTTACTACTCTCTACATAAGCAAAATTCTTCTCAATCGGAATAGTGGGAGTATCATAAGAGACTTGAATACTATAAATTGTTTCCACATTAAAAGAGTAATGTTCAGAAAAAGGGTAATCATAATATTGACAAGTTTTATAACTATAATCATCACTACTTTTTATAGCATATGTATCATCACAATAATTATCATAAGTAGGAACTTTGTTCTCATCAAAATCGATTGAAACCTCTTCCAAGATAGTGGAATCATCACTAAATAAAGTCATGACCTCTCCAAATCCACTTTCATAATTATCATAATAAGATTCAACATCCTCCAAAATAGTGGGACCATTAGTTCCTAAAGTTGACACTCTTCCAAACCCACTTTCATCAATATAATCATCATAAGTAGGAGGCATGCTATCATCATTATAAATTTGCATATCAAAACTTAGGAGACTAAAAATATCATCTTCGTTAAACGTAGCATCCCCAAGCTTGGGACAAACATTAATTGCAGCAAATATATTCTCAAAAACATCATCTTTATCAAACATAGCATCCCCAAGCTTGGGCCTTTTCATATCATAAGCATAATCACTCTCATCATTAATAGTATGGATAGCACCAATAGTATAGCAATTATCATTATCACAAATGAGAAATAGGAGCAACATCATTTGGGAGAGATACCTTTCTACCTTTACTTCTTCGTCTTTTCTTTTTCTTCTTCACATCATGTGTGGGTTCAATCCTCTTTTTGGAGCTCCTTATTAGTGAGATTGGTTGAATAGAAGGCTCCTCCTCGTTACCTGATTCATCATAAGAAATAATAGGAGAATATTGGGAAGTCTCTTCACTTTCGTTAGTATTCTATCCATCTTCTATTTGTTTTCTTTTCTTTATGTAATTGGCAATATAAGGATTTTCAATGCAATTCACCGCACAATACATATGAATTTCTTCTAGATCAATATCGAGGAATCTCTCAAGGTTATATTCTGGAATATGCTTAGTTTGACGTTTCATTTCTTCATAACCCAAAAGCAAACTAAGTTCATTATGATGTGCAAGGGAAATCAAGTCATCACAATTTTTGGACACGATTCGATCATGAAACAATTTGCATTTGATATTTAAATGACCATGTTCATTGCAAAGTTCACAAGTATGGCTAAGATATTTTAAATTTTTAGAACTAACATCTAGCCTCTCTTGCAACCATTTAGTTTCCAAATAGTTATGCCTCTTGCAAAATCTATTTTCCCTAATTGGTGTGTACTTGCAAACTCTATGCACTCCACAAAAGTTGACATGCTTATAAGAGACATTTTCATCATGACTAGTGCAATCATCATTAGTACTATGGATATTTAAGGAGTTCATACTAACAACATTACAATCATGCTCATCATTCAAAGATCTAGTGCCAAACATTTTAGAGACTTCTTCTTCTAGCATTTGAGCACAATTTTCCTTTCCATCATTCTCACGAAAGATATTAAAAAGATGAAGCATATGAGGCAAACTCAATTCCATTTTTTTTGTAATTTTCTTTTATAAACTAAACTAGTGCTAAAATAAGAAACAAAAATATTCGATTGCAAGATCTAAAGATATACCTTCAAGCACTCACTTCCCCGGCAACGGCGCCAGAAAAGAGCTTGATGTCTACTACACAACCTTCTTCTTGTAGACGTTGTTGGGCCTCCAAGTGCAGATGTTTGTAGGACAGTAACAAATTTCCCTCGAGTGGATGACCTAAGGTTTATCAATTCGTGGGAGGCGTAGGATGAAGATGGCCTCTCTCAAACAACCCTGCAACCAAATAACAAAGAGTCTCTTGTGTCCCCAACACACCCAATACAATGGTAAATTGTATAGGTGCACTAGTTCGGCGAAGAGATGGTGATACAAGTGCAATATGGATGGTAGATATATGTTTTTGTAATCTAAAAATATAAAAACAACAAGATAACTAATGATAAAAGTGAGCGTAACTAGGAAACAAGGCCTAGGGTTCATACTTTCACTAGTGCAAGTTCTCTCAACAATAATAACATAATTGGATCATATAGCTATCCCTCAACATGCAACAAAGAGTCACTCGAAAGTCACTAATAGTGGAGAACAAACAAAGAGATTATGGTAGGGTACGAAACCACCTCAAAGTCATCCTTTCTGATCTATCTATTCAAGAGTCCGTAGTAAAATAACATGAAGCTATTCTTTCCGTTCAATCTATCATAGAGTTCGTACTAGAATAACACCTTAAGACACAAATCAACCAAAATCGTAATGTCACCTAGATACTCCAATGTCACCTCAAGTATCCATGGGGTATGATTATACGATATGCATCACACAATCTCATATTCATCTATTCAACCAACACAAAGAACTTCAAAGAGTGCCCCAAAGTTTCTACCGGAGAGTCAAGACGAAAACGTGTGACAACCCCTATGCATAAGTTCACGAGGTCACGGAAATCGCAAGTTGATCACCAAAACATACATCAAGTGGATCATGTGATATCCCATTGTCACCACAGATAAGCACATGCAAGACATACCTCAAGTGTTCTCAAATCCTTAAAGACTCAATCCGATAAGATAACTTTAAAGGGAAAACTCAATTCATCACAAGAGAGTAGAGGGGGAGAAACATCATAAGATCCAAATATAATAGCAAAGCTCGCGATACATCAAGATTGTGCCACCTCAAGAACACGAGAGAGAGAGAGAGAGAGAGAGAGAGAGAGAGAGAGAGAGACCAAACACATAGCTACTGGTACATACCCTCAGCCCCAAGGGTGAACTACTCCCTCCTCGTCATGGAGAGCGCCGGGATGATGAAAATGGCAACCGGAGAGGGATTCCCCCCTCTGGCAGGGTGCCGGAATGGGTCTAGATTGATTTTCGGCGGCTACGGAGGCTTCTGGAGGCGGAACTCCCGATCTATTCTGCCTCTCGATGTTTTTAGGGTACTAGTTGACCCATTGCGCCAAATGACGCAGAGACCTGTTGAAGACATGTTGTCGATGAAAATAGTTTCATGCTGCAAGAACGTTGAACTAAACCATGGTATTTTGTAAACATGTTAATTGCGTTGTTTAATAATAGTTTGGGAAAAGGGAATTTTTGCATAATATGAATATGTTCAATCTGAAAAAATGGCCACTATAATGAGGTAGTAAAGTTGGCATGGTTGTATTTTTTTTCTTGGGATGATGAGAGAGTAAAGCTGGCTTGGCTGTATTTTTTTAGCAAGTTTGAAAACATGCAGTATGATGAGAAAGCAAAGTTGGCATAGTTGTATTTTTTTAGCAAGTTTGAAAACATGGTTATCATGATGAAAAACTTGGGCATACATATATTTTTTGAAAAAAAAGAGGGGAAAAGATAAGAAACCTAAGAAAAAAAGATATAATATAGTCGGTTTATCTTAAAATAGTTGATTTATTTTAATAGCATAGAGTGAAAGTCGAAAGAAAAAAAATATTCGTTGGTATGAAAAATGAAGATAGAAGTGTTTTGAAATGTTGTCTCTCTCGATAAAAATCGGTAACAAATTTAATCCCCTTCAATTAGAAATATAGGTTTGTTGTCTACAATAAGATGTACATGCACATTTTACTTTGGTAGCGTGGAGTATAATTCAAAACCACATCGGGTTGAAAATATACATATTTTCAATAATCTTTTATTTGAGCAAGTACGCACGATAAGAATTAGACCCTTCTATATTAAAAAAAGGTACATATCCTTTGCCTAATATTTGCCTGACAAAATGTCCATCAGATGAATCAATCAAATAGGAGGAACTGGGGAGTATTTCAAACCGAAACAAAGAATTGATCCTAACTACGTGAAGTGCATTAGCTTTAAAGCCTCTGAATTATTTTGTTGCTACTCCACCAGGAAAGTGCAGGCCTTCAAGAATCAAAAGACACCACTTGAGCTCTCTTCGGTCTCATAAGCCCTGTTGTTTATATCCTTAACCCCAAAAGGTTGCCTCTTAGCATCTCTGTTGTTTTCTTGATCCTTATTAGGTGTCAGAATATCCTGAAGAAAATCCAGTTGATATCATATTATCATTAAATAAATCCATAGTTAACATGTGGATCGTGGGGAATGGCGAGATGCCATATTGGGGTTTGCAACACGAATAAAAGACCACTAATTTATACAAGGAGAAAAAAAATGCCTGAACACCCTGAAGATAGGCCATGACGACGCACTAAATATTTCAAAACGAGAAGTTATTTTGTCATCAAAAGAAAAAAAGATAAAGCACAAACCTTTTTCAAATATGTTCAGCTCGGCCCTCAAGAACAGCTGCAACAACTGCACAAGCACCAGTCCCAATAGCAACAGTTGCTCCTACAGTCCAGATCATACAGTTTATTTTGTATATCCACTATATGAAAGAAATGCCTGGAGATAAAAAGGATATCTCACTGAAAATCATCATACATCAGAGTTATTTACATTATGGGTTAATAATGTTATCGAGGACCAAAACATGTGTAACAAATGCATACCAAGATTTACTTGGTATTAGAACAAATCACATAGATTCAATCTTTGCTCAGTGAAAACTGAGGAAGAACTCCATAACTATCCTAACCTGCACTGATCATTGCATGATATCAATATTCCTCTTTTACAGAACTAAATTTCGACAACCATGTAAGCTCTGAACGTTGTTCTTGATTAAAAGGCCAAAAGGATAAACAAATGGAATAAGTCTCGCTGGGTAATTTGGAACAACTGATTCAACTTCTATAATTTGACCCTGCTAACAAATGATTTATTGGACAATTTGGACTGCTGTACAAAATTTAAGGGTGGAACTAATTGCTCAGTTTCTAATTTTTTTTACTTGGCACACCCACTGAATAAGGTGAGCTCATTCTCTTAAGAAAATAAAACAATGCTTGGGAAAATGCTTAGAAACAGTAGTAGCAAGTTAAAGATCAAGTTGGATGATGTAAGCGTGTTTTAATTCAATAAAGCTAGCCATGATGGCCTTTCCTAAAAAAAGTTAAAGATCAAGTTGGACAGAGTAAGGTCTAAATGGCATCTCCCTTTTTATAGAAGGCAAAAGACCTTAATGGCCTCGTGACTGAGTAAGATGTGTAGACGGAGAAACCATGCGTATGAAGCTGCTCAATACAACTTAACTGAATTCACTAACTTTAAGCAACAATGAAGAAAGAAGAAAGCATTCATAAAATGCAGGTTCTCTCTTCTTTGAACATATTACGTGACTCGGCATCTTCTTGTAGGAAAGAAAAAAAGCAAAGAGAGAAGGATAAAATAAGAACAAAGCCATGAACAGAGCATCGAGGAATCAGAATAACAATTTTGAAATACAATAATTTCAAAATCTTGCAAAATCATAACAAAAATTTCAGGAGTTATGAACAATTAGAAATACATTATACTGAAGGTTGAGTAAAATATGTCTTTTGGATTGAGCAAATATATAGTTGCAGAAATTTTGCAAATCAACACATAACAAGAATCTAAGGCTCTCTAGACTCCTTTTCCTTGCTAAATATGCACACTTTCCATGGAAATTTTTTCAATATATTTGTTCTATAAACAAATGCTTGCTTTCTTTCCTTTTTTTTGAAGCAGGTCGCATGCCATCAACAGCCCAACACCGAACAACCAGAGCCTAGTCACAACAATCATGCACGCAGCAGCAAGCCAGCAAAATAACACAACAGGTGCCCAGACACATACACGTAACTAAGCCAGTAGTAACCAAACACACAACAAGAACTTGTAGCTAGCAAGAGAGCGCTACGACCAAGTATGTATGATGCTACCACCAAGCCAGCCACAACAATCATGCACGCAACGGCAAGCCAGCAAAAAAATACAATGGGTGCCCGGACACACACAACACTAAGTCAGCAAGCACACACACAACAAGAACCTGTAGCAATCAAGCACGGAGGATAAGAGGACAGCTGGGACCGGAACAAAATTAACTTGCTAGCGACGGGATGCCTAGGCAGAAGCGACTGGAGGCGGCGGCAGCGACGAGTCCAGGCAGCAGCCGCGCGTGCATGAGACATGCATTTCATTAGTTGGCAATGGAAGCATCCATCATATTCATACATACCTTCGTTTCTTTATGAGCACTCCACTTCTCTGCCTCACCCCGTTGACCTCCACCTCAATAACCTGGTCAATCAACAACACATGATCTATGGGGTGATGATAAACCTTATCTGAAAATGGATGGGAGGCAGTGCGGAGTATTAGATCTCTGAACTCTGACGGGCCGATGAGCCAATGGAAGAAGGGGATGGTGAGGGCAGCATTGAACACGTAGGCCCAGCGCCGGAATGGACCATCCACAGGAGCACCTCAAGGACGGCCTCCTGCTGCTGGGCCTGCAAGCACCTCGCATACCACCTTCTTCTCCTCCTCGACGCCCAGCTCTTCTTCCTTCTGGCGAACTTCTGCATCTTGCGTGCGAACATCCCATCAAACAGTGCTCGAGCGGCTCATCCCTGTACTCCGTCTTCTCCACCATTGGCCGAGACCTAATTCGTCCTAGCAAAAGAAATCACATCATGAGCAAAAGAACAAATTTGCAACTAACAATTCAAATCGAGATTTATCCATTAGCTGTCCTAAAATATATAAATAGAAGGGTTTCTAATTGCCCACCTGAGCGTTTCGAGCTAATGCCGGAATCCATGGGTAGAGCGCCAGCTGCAAGTGTAGTCGCCCACAGTGGCGAAGCCAAGAGTTCAACGTTGTGATGTCAATTTAAAGTTGTGATGTCAAATACTTATGCTTGTGTGAAAACTGGTTTTTGCTTGATGTCTACTAATGCATGCCAAAATGTTGTGTAGTCAGTTGCCTACACAGCTAACCCCTGGCACCGCCACTGGCCGCCCACCCGCTGAGGCCGTCGTCAGCACACGACCGCAAGAGCCGCCGTCCGCCGCACCATGAGGAAGAGGCAGAGTGTAGCCTCCCGTACATAACCTCTGTGAGTTGTTTCCTTTTGAATTAAAAAGCATCTGAATGTACAAAGACCGAAACAACAGAATGAAGTGCAACTAAAATCCAAGGAAACATTCTGTGAAACTAATTTACTCCCTCTGCACTATATGTCTAATAAAGGCACTTGAAAACCAATCCAATGATAATTCTAATATGCGTTTTTATGAAAATCAATTGATCTGCTCTATACCGAATACTGATATGAATTGTCAATTCTGAACTCGGGAATCCTATTGAAATTAAAAGAAGGGAAAAAGAAATTATCCAGTTCTTTTTAGTTTCTACCTACATGATCCATTGGAGAAGCCAATAACCGTGCAGGAACCAGTCACTTAAGAAGGGGATGAGACAAACAAAGAGAAAGTCTAACACACTCTATTTGTACAGGAAGCAACAAAATGGTTGTCCTGGGAATTAAGGAAGTGAAGAAGAAGAGCTAACGAAGCAGCAAACCAAGGCCGCCGTCAGCCGCACGACCGCAAGAGCCGTCGTCCGCCGCACCATGAGGAAGAGGCGGAGTGCAGCCTCCCGTACAACGCGCCCGAGCCCCAGCCTCGTCGCAGCTCCCGATCCAGGAGTGGATCGAGCCGCCGCCAACCTCCAAGTCGCGTCCAGGTTGGGCCCGTCCTCTGTGGCACCGGCCGATGACCCTCTCTCATTTCAGCTGCCGCACCTCCCTTTCCTCTTTCCTCTCTCTTTCTCCCTCCTTCTCTCTCTCCCCCTCATTTTGTCTCTCAGCTAGGGTTCGTGTGTGAGGAGGGGCGCAGGCCGACGCCGGCCGGTCACCCTCTCCCGTCCACTGCCGGACCTCCCTCTCCTCTCCTCTCCCCTTTCTCTCCCTCTCATCTTCCTATCTCTCTCTCCTAGGGTTCGTGCGGGATGAGGGGACCGAAGTGTCCACGGCGTGCGGGGCGAGGGGATTGTGTTGCGTTGGGTGCGGGCGCGGCGCGCGGATGGGACAAATTCTCTCTCACCCGGCGCCGCTTACCCAGCGAATACAGACACGAGACGAGCCCACCAGTCATTGGACAGAAAAATAAACCGCGGAGTGAAAATAATTTAACTGCAAGTGAAGATCCAACGGCTTAAGCACGTCAGAAAGGCAGTTTGGACAGTCGATGAAGCCTCAATCGGGGGAGCCTTCTGGAGGTGAGTTGGCTAGCCTCATTATTGTTTTTAAATATGGATATATATATATATATATATATAGGGGAAAGAAGTCGGTCAGGGGAGCCACAAGGGGCCCATGAGGGTGGGGACGTGCCCGGGGGCAGGCACGCTGATGAAGCTATGTATCTAGGGTAGGGTCATGGATCTGTCCTAACTGCCCTACCCAAGGACATCTCTAAAAGAAATTACCTTTCAATCGACTTGAAGGTGTTCCACTCGACAGACTCGAAGACACTCGACCAAGAACCAATCACTCGACCAAGATCCAACCACTAGACGGCCAGGAGACCTAAAGTCACTCCGCACGCTAACGGTCGGTCATTAAATAGCTTTTATGGTCATCATAGCACTTTATTACTAGCGTTACCAGTAACGCCCCGCCTTAATGTACATTAAACCCTTTGTAACGTAGGCTGGTCGGGGTCCTGGCACACTCTATATAAGCCACCCCCCTCCTCCGAGACAAGGGTTCGCACCTCTGTAACTCATACTCACATAATCCAGTCGACCGCCTCCGGGCTCCGGGACGTAGGGCTATTACTTCCTCCGAGAAGGGCCTGAACTCGTAAACCTCGCGTGCTTACAACTTCTCCATAGCTAAGATCTTGCCTCTTCATACTTACCCCCCTACACTACTGTCAGACTTAGAACCACGGCAGTTGGCGCCCACCATGGGGCAGGTGTTTTAGCGTTTGTTGGAGGAGTTGCGACCTTTTCCGACCCGAATCATCATGGTTTTCGGCGGAGTTTCGATGGAGGGCCGCGAGATCCGTCTCGGCGCGCTCACGTTCATCGTCGACGACTCTGCTTGGCTCCAGGAGGCTCCGCTCGACGTGGACGCACTTCCTGCTCGCGGTGCAACGCACTTTAGCGCGTGCGTCCGCGGCGTTCTCCTGCGGCAACCGTCGACCCCCTACTGGTCGGCTCCTGTGTTGTCCTCCCTCCCTGTTTCCCGTCGGCGCAAGCGCTCCGGTCGGTCGAGACTTCAGCGGTGGGTGAGGCACGCGGTGGCACGTCAGTCGGCCACCCCTCAAGTCGCGGCGATCGTGCCCGACGAATCCCTCTACGGCCTGTTCGACCTGTCGACTGGCTCCACAGAGACCGCATCCGAGTGCGACAGCAGCGATCCAGCGGCGGAGGTTCTGATGGTCGATGGACCACCCAGTCCTCCCGGTTTTCCCCGCACCGACGAAGGCGCGGGTGGAGGTGACCCGTCGCGTCTCCATGAGGAGTATCTTCCCGAGCCTCTCACGTCGCTACAGAGAGAAGAACTTCGCCGCCGGAACATAGATGCACTGCACACTCCTATCGTTGGAGAAACCCCCGAGGCTCGCGCCTTGGAGGACGCGCGCCTGACAAACTTGGCCGAGCGCACTCGACTGGGGAACCTCAAGCGAGCACTCGACGAGCGTGCGAGACAACGGGTTCCCGAATCCAGTCGACGTCAGCTCTTCCCGCCCCCGCAGGTATATCGAACTCCGATTCAGAATTTAGCAGCTGCGGCCCGTATAGCGGAGTCGATTCAGCCTTCCCAGTCGGAGGCTGGCAGAGGCTTGCTGCAGATCAGAGCGTTACTCCGGGCAATAGGAGATCAGAATTCCGCTGTTTCTCAATCACGAAACAGGATTCACAGCAGGTCCGTTGCCGCGGACACAGTCCAGTCGGCTCACAGCCCGAGATCGCCCCCGAGGCATGAGGGACGTGGAGACCGGCGTGACCAGTATGGGAACCATGAGTAGTATGATCACCGAGTCCATCGTGACGGTCGACGTCGAGTGCCCACGCCTCCCCCAAGGAGCGGGTTGTATGTGCCTCGCCAGCAGGATGACAGGTGCCCTCATAGTGGTGGGCGAAGGATTCCAGTCGACCCCAGAGGGCCAGGCTTTGACACGAGATCCATTCTCGTCCAGGGTTTGGTCGACAGGAACAGGGCTCACCGAGAAGGTCACGACAGAGATGCACCTACCAGTAGCAGAGTACATGTTTCGGGGCCAGAGTGCTTTAGTAGAGCCATCAGGGCCGCTGTGATTCCTCCCAACTTCACATTGGCGACTGGAGTCAGTAAGTTCACTGGCGAGTCCAAGCCCGATACTTGGCTTGAGGACTACCGAGTGGCCGTCCAGATTGGCGGCGACAATGATGAAGTGGCCATGAAGCACCTGCCTCTCATGTTGGAGGGCTCGGCCAGAGCGTGGTTGAACCAGTTAGCACCTAGCAGCATTTACACTTGGGAAGATCTCTCCCGAGTGTTTGTCACCACATTTGAAGGCACATGCAAGCGACCGGCAGGGCTGACGGAACTGCGGTCTTGCGTGCAGAAGCCGAATGAAACTTTGAGGGATTACATCCAGAGGTGGATCACGTTACACCACTCGATGGAGAATGTGCCTGACCACCAAGCAGTTTGTGCCTTCAAGGAAGGCGTCAAGTACAGAGAATTGAATTTGAAATTGGGTCGAACCGGGGATATGTCCCTAAATCGGATGATGGAGATTGCCACCAAGTACGCTAATGGTGAAGATGAGGATCGACTCAGGAGTGGCAAGCTCAAGTCAGTCGCCCAAGAAACCGGAGGCAATTCCAATCGGAAACAGAAGCGGAAAGCCAAGCCAGCGGCTCCCGGGGAAGCCTTGGCTTTAACCCAAGGAAAGTTTAAAGCGAAACCTAAAGGGCCTTGGAACCCCCAAAAGGTTAAAGACCAGGAAGGAAATGATGTGTTGGACTTGCCATGTCTCGTCCACACAAAGAAAGATGAAGAGGGTAATTTCATTTACCCGAAACATACCACTCGACAGTGTCGACTCTTGATCCAGTAGTTCCAGGGCAAGCAGCCCAAAGGTAAGAAAATGGAGTCAGACAAGGTCGAGGACAAAGAGGATAGTGACGACGGATACCCTCAAGTCAATTCCACCCTGATGATTTTTGCTGATGTTGAGAGCAAAAGTCGACTGAAAGTCATCAACCGAGAGGTGAATATGGCTGCTCCGGCGACACCAAGTTATTTGAAATGGTCCCAGACTGCCATCACGTTCGACCAATCCGATCACCCGACGCATATTGCCACCCTGGGAGGCAAGCTCTGGTGGTCGACCCAGTGGTTGAAGGCACTCGACTGACCAAAGTCTTGATGGATGGTGGCAGTGGTTTGAACATATTGTATGCTGAGACGTTGAAAGGGATGGGCATTCCGATGTCCAGACTCAGTGCTAGCAACATGAGTTTCCATGGAGTCATTCCTGGGAAGAAGGCTGAATTACTCGGCCAGATTGCTCTTGATGTGGTTTTCGGTGATTCCAAGAATTACCGCAAAGAGAAGTTGACATTTGAAGTTGTAGACTTCCAGAGTGCCTACCACGCTATTTTGGGCAGGCCGGCTTATGCACGCTTTATGGCCCGACCGTGTTATGTGTATCTCAAATTGAAGATGCCTGGCCCCAAAGGTGTGATCACTATTACGGGCAATCGGAAGTAAGCGGAAAAATGTTTTCAGAAAGGTTCGAAGATCGCCGATGCTCAGATGGCAGTGGTGGAGTTGCAGGAATACCAGAAGACTGTAGACCCGAGTGATTTGTTGCGAGCCAACAAGCCCGCTATGGAGTCAGCTTTTCAGTCGACTGGCGATACGAAGACAGCTCACATCCACCCGACCGACCCCAGCGCTGCTCCAACTCATATCTCAACAACACTCGACTCCAAATAGGAAGAAGCGCTCATCCAGTTCCTCCGTGAGAACTGGGACATTTTCGCATGGAAGCCCTCTGACATGCGGGGTGTTCCCAGGGAGCTGGCTGAGCACCGCCTAAGAGTCGACTCAAAAGTAAAACCTGTCAAGGAACATCTTTGACGGTCCGCTGTTCAGAAGAGAAAGGCCATTGGCGAAGAGGTGGCCGGCTCTTAGCGGCGGAGTTCATCCGAGAAATCTACCACTCCGAGTGGCTCGCCAATGTTGTCATGGTCCCCAAGAAGGACAAGTCACTTCGCATGTGCATTGACTTTAAACATATCAATCGAGCCTGCCCGAAAGATCATTTTCCTCTCCCCCGCATCGACCAGATAGTCGACTCGACTGCGAGATGTGAGCGACTGTCTTTTTTAGACGCCTATTCCGGGTACCATCAGATCCGTCTGTATGGGCCTGACGAGATCAAAATAGCTTTCATCACTCCATTCGGGTGCTTTTGTTATGTTACCATGCCATTCGGCCTCAAGAATGCCGGAGCCACATTCATGAGGATGATTCAGAAGTGTTTGCTCACCCAAATCAGTCAGAATGTGGAGGCGTACATGGATGATATTGTGGTCAAGTCACGGAAGGGTTCCGACCTGCTGACTGACCTTGCTGAAACCTTTGCCAATCTCAGAAGGTTTGATATCAAGCTTAATCCATCAAAATGCACATTCGGGGTTCCTGGCGGAAATTTACTTGGTTTTCTCGTTTCCAAACGGGGAATCGACGCCAATCGAGAAAAAGTCGGTACTATACTCTGAATGAAAAGTCCTGTGCGAGTGCACGATGTTCAGAAGCTTACTGGTTGCTTGGCCGCCCTAAGTCGATTCATATCTCATCTCGGTGAAAAGGCATTGCCTCTTTACCGATTGATGAAGAAGTCTGACAAGTTCGAGTGGACTCCTGAAGCTGACGCAGCGTTCACAGAGCTCAAAGCTCTGCTCTCCACCCAGCCGGTGCTTGCTGCCCCAATCAGCAAGGAGCCTTTGCTGCTTTACATTGCAGCCACAAGACAAGTCATCAGTACGGTACTTACGGTCGAGCGGGAAGAAGAAGGGAAAACCTTCAAAGTTCAACGTCCAGTGTATTATATTTCTGAAGTCTTGACCTCATTGAAGCAAAGATATCCTCATTATCAGAAGCTCGTATATGGGATTTATATGACCACAAAGAAAGTTTCCCACTACTTCTCTGATCACTCCATTACAGTCATCAGCGACGCTCCGTTGTTAGAGATCTTGCATAACAGGGACGCAACTGGTCGAGTGGCAAAATGGGCGATTGAACTCCTTCCTCTAGATATCAAGTTTGAGGCAAATAAAGTTATCAAGTCCCAGGCAATCGCGGATTTCGTCGCCGAGTGGATTGAACAGCAACTGCCGACTCAGGTTCACTCGGAGCATTGGACCATGTTCTTTGACGGTTCCAAGATGCTAAATGGTTCCGACGCCGGAGTGGTGTTGGTCTCCCCCAGAGGAGATAAACTTAGATATGTTCTTCAAATCCACTTTGATTCCTCTAACAACGAGGCGGAATACGAAGCACTTTTATATGGGTTGCGCATGGCCATTTCACTCGGCGTCCGTCGCCTCATGGTCTATGGCGACTCAGATTTGGTGGTCAATCAAGTGATGAAGGAATGGGACGTCAGAAGTCCAGCCATGACTGGTTATTGCAATGCAGTGAGAAAGCTGGAGAAGAAATTCGAGGGGTTAGAGCTTCATCACATACCCCGACTGAAAAATCAAGCAGCTGATGATCTGGCAAAAATAGGTTCCAAAAGAGAAGCCATTCCCAGCAATGTGTTTTTGGAACACATCCACACACCATCAGTCCAGGAGGATCCCTTCACTGAAGAGGCCCCGCAACCAAAAAGCGCCACGGATCCGACTGAAGTTGAAGTTCCGGCTGTGGTCGACCTGATCATGGAAGTCTTGGGTATCACTCCCGTCTGGACAGAACCGTACATCACATACAACCTAAGGAAAGAACTCCCAGAAGACGAAGAAGAGGCTCGACAGATCGTCCGTCGATCCAAGGCCTTTACAGTCATAAAGGGACAGTTATATAGAGAAAGCGCGACCGGGGTCGGCCAGAAGTGTATTACACTAGAAGAAGGTCAGATGATCCTTAACGATATCCACTCGGGGACCTGTGGTCATCATGCGTCCTCTCGGACCATTGTGGCTAAAGCATACCGAGCTGGGTTCTACTGGCCAAGAGCCAATGAGATGGCAAAAGAGATAGTCGACAAATGTGAAGGATGTCAGTATTACTCCAATATGCCGCACAAGCCCGCGTCAGCCCTGAAAACCATTCCACACGTCTGGCCTTTCGCTGTTTGGGGGCTGGACATGGTTGGACCACTGAGAACAGGTAGGAGCGGCTTCACTCATGTGCTGGTAGCAGTCGACAAGTTCACCAAATGGATTGAAGCCAAGCCTATCAAGAATCTTGATGCTTGCACCACTATCAGTTTCATCAGAGAGTTGATATTCAGATATGGAGTTCCACACAGCATCATCACCGACAACCGGTCAAACTTCGATTCCGACAAATTCAGGGCCTTTTGCGCCTCTCAGGGCACTCGGGTCGACTATGCTTTGGTCGCTCACCCCCAGTCGAATGGGCAAGCAGAAAGGGCAAACGGCCTAATTCTCAAAGGACTGAAACCCCGATTGATGCGCGATCTCAAGCACGCAGCAGGCGCATGGGTCGACGAGCTTCCATCAGTCCTTTGGGGATTGAGGACAACCCCGAATCGGTCGACCGGAAGAACCCCATTCTTTCTGGTCTACGGAGCCGAGGCAGTCTTACCGAGTGACCTGCTTCACAACGCTCCTAGAGTCGAGCTCTACTCAGAAGATGAAGCAGAACAAGCCCGGTAGGACGCAGTCGGCCTCCTAGAAGAAGAAAGAGAAATGGCCTTGATTCGATCGACCATCTATCAGCAAGACTTGCGTCGATTCCATGCCAGAAATGTGAAGGTCGAGCCTTCCAAGAAGGAGACTTAGTCCTCCGAGTGGATCAGCAAAAACCACACAAGCTCGCTCCTACTTGGGAAGGCCCCTTCATAGTCACCAGAGTCCTCCACAATGGGGCATACCACCTCTACAATGTCGATTGTCAGATTGATGAGCCACGAGCCCGGAATGCGGAGCTACTCCGCCCCTTTTATACTTAAATTCTCACTCAGATGAGATGTAATAAGAAAAACTCATGTAGTTTATTTATCAAAGACAAGAGCATTATAATTTTCCCAGTGATTATTATTGTTTTTGTTTGCGTAAGAAATCCCCCAATGGGTGGCTTAGCTGCGAATCCGATTCGCCTAAGTTTGTAAAAAGAGTTTCCTACCGAGTGGCGAGCCAGCCTCTCACTCGGGGGCTTAGCTGCGAATCCGTTTCACCTAAGTTTGAAAAAATCCTGCCGAGTGGAGAGCAATCCTCCCACTTGGAGGCTTAGCTGCAGTCCAGGACTCGCCTAAGTTCTCTCACTTGGAGACTTAGCTGCAGTCCGGCACTCGCCTAAGTTTGAAAAAATCCTACCGAGTGGAGAGCAATCCTTCTACTCGAGGGCTTAGCTGCAGTCCGGTACTCGCCTAAGTTCTCTCACTGGAGACTTAGTGGCAGTCCGACACTCGCCTAAGTTTGAAAAAATCCTACCGAGTGGAGAGCAATCCTCCCACTCGGGGGCTTAGCTGCAGTCCATTACTCGCCTAAGTTCTCTCACTTAGAGACTTAGCTGCAGTCCGACACTCGCCTAAGTTTGAAAAAAATCCTACCGAGTGGAGAGCAATCCTCCCACTCAGGGGCTTAGCTGCAGTCCAGAACTCGCCTAAGTACGAAATACATCTCATTCCTCAAGGACGACGAGGGGCAGGTTGACTGCCACCTTCTCCTGGGGAGCTTTGCCACAAATACAATGTGCGCTCTATCCCACTCTGCAGTAACAGGGTGTGGGTCGACCGCCGCCTTCCCCTGGGGAGCTTCGCCACAAATACAAGACATGGGTCGACTGCTTCCCTCTCCTTCGAAGCTGCGCTGCGAATGCAAAAGTTGTCTCGGATGAAGAATGGGTTCACTCAGCAGGAGTTCATAAAGACATTCAATGGTAAACCAAGTTCAGGTAAATGCCAAAGGTTCCAGATCACAGATCGAAGTACTCGGGCATGCAGCCCGAAAAAGTTTAATGGTTACAGAAACCACTCGGCATTCCGAGGCAAATTTAAGGTGGGACATAAGAGTTTGTTCACTCTGCGGGAGGAGGGCTGGCAGGCTCGACGAACTCATCCAGGTCGACGCCGTCGGCTGTCCGGGTGGCTGCAGCGATGAAAGTCTCCATAAAGGTTCGGAAGTCATGCTTCTGGGTGTTGGCGACCTTGATTGCTGCCAGTTTGTCCTGTCGCACCTCCTTGCAGTGGACACGAACCAAAGACAGAGCCATGTCAGCACCACACCGAGCAGCAGACTTCTTCCACTCCTGCACTCGGTCGGGGATTTCATTTAGTCGAGTCATCAGGGACTCAATATCATTTTGGAGCACAGCCTCTGGCCAAAGTGCCGGGTCAATCCGCGACATGGCGACCTTCAGTCGAGCCAAGTAGTCCACGGCACTGTCGATGCAAGATTCCAGACGGAGCAGATTCATGGTAGTTTCATCTTTCACGGGAGAGTTGATTGGATCCAAACCTGGTTCGATCCGCCCAGTCTCCTCTTCAAAGTTCTGGCAAAACTCTGCATTCACAATCCAAGGATAAGTCAATTTTCGTACACTGAGTCGACACAAAAAAAGTCAGTCGGAACAGAATGTGCACCTTCAAGCTTGATGAACAACTTCTTGGCAAGACTTCTCAGATAGCTCTCCAGATCATCCCTCCTGCGAGCAATGCCTTCCATTTTCTCGCCCTGGACAAGATTCGCCTTCTTCCAGCGCGAGCACTCCTTGTTGGAGTCATTCAGAGCGGTCTTCAACCTGGTATTCTCTTCTTCCAATTGGCCGACTGAAGCCAGCTTCTGTTCGGCCAGAGCGTTCTTGTCGTCAGCCTCCTTACGAGCAGCAGCCAAATCCTGATCCTTCTTCGCCAGAGCTTCTCTCAGTTTTTCTGCAAAGAAATGATGATTGATTCAGAAATAGCAGAAGGGTACTCAAGCCTAAAACTTACCAGTCGACAAACTCGTCTTACCTGCGGTGCCGTCTCTGACCTTTTGCAGATCTGTCCTGGCCAGCTCCAAGTCAAGGTTCAGTTGAATCTGCTGCTTCTCCAAGTCAGCAAAGCGAGGTCCAAGATCACAAGATTTCTGAAATCAAAGGGGAGAAGTTATTTTTACAGCAAAAAACAACAAAGGCAATAAATACTAAGACTACGGTCGACTTCCCGCAGTCCACCATAGTCTCGGGGACTACACCCAGTGGGTGCACTTTGCGTGCCCCCACCGATTCTGATCCCACTCGACCGGCCCGCCGAAGTCGAGTCCAAAAAAAAGAGGCAGAAAGAGAGAAAGTAGAACTCAGACTACAGTCAACTGCCAGCAGTCCACCGTAGTCTCGGGGACTACACCCAGTGGGTGCACTTAGCGTGCCCCCACCAGTTCTGATCCCACTCAACCAGACCGAGTGGAAAAGACAAACTACCAGTTTAGTTTATACATTCGGCAAAATACAAAGACTACAGCCGACTGCCAGCAGTCCACCATAGTCTCGGGGACTACACCCAGTGGGTGCACTCAGCGTGCCCCCACTAGTCCAAAAATTCAATCGACGCACCCAGTGGGTGTACAGATGCAAAGATTTTCGGAAAGAATCTTCAGGTAGCATATCCTAACAGAACAAGCGGCGACCAACTAACCTGAACGTTGCTCTGGAGAGCCGAGTTGGCATCATAGGCGGCTTGGCTGGCGTCCTGCACCATCTTCATCTTCTCCATCATAACGGCCGCCTAGCGTATGGCTTCCCTAACAACATTCACCTTGTCCTCTGGGACATGATGGGTCGCAAAAACTGAAGGTGGGTCGACAGAGGTCCGAGCAATCGACGAAGAAGGCAAGGCACTCGACAGTGGCTCGGCGAAGGTAACAGAACCCCGATTGACGTCGCCAGTGTCCTGAACGACTGGTTCCGCCCTCGGCATCGACTGTAGCGCCTCGCTTATAGGAGCTCGCCTATTCTTCCTCGTCAAAGGCCTCTCGGGCTCTTCATCATCATCAGGGAGGTCAATAATGTTGGGAGCTGTGCAAAGTTCAATTGCCAAAATCACGTCACCCAATGATGCACATTGCAGTTGAATCGACCGAATAAAGATAGTATGGCAGAAATCATACCCAGATTAGAAGTGACCGCATCCTCCATCACCTCATCATCATCCCTATAAGCTGAGGTCCCGGAAGTGGCAGCGCTGACAATTCCAAAGTTCGTCCAGTTAAAACAAGGAAAACAAAACAGCGTGAAGCGTCGAGTGAATACAAAGAGAGACACTCATGCGGAGGCGATGGGGATATCAATCTTGATCTTCGGCAACGCCTTCCGAGTCCTCGGCTCTACAACTTTGGGGTGCTTTGGCGCCTTCTCAGTCGGGGGTGGTGAAGAGATCCGAGGACACTTCAAAGACTGACCAGCCTGAGTAGTTGCCTTGTCGCGGGCACTCGGCCGTTCTTGGTCAAGCTTGGATCGCCTCTCCCTGCGAGGGGGTGACTCGACTTCTTCTCCATCACTTGAGTCGTCGCTTCCTCCATCCCCTTCACCATCGGAGGTCCACTCCCCACTTTCGCCGCCACTCGCCTCGCCTTCCAGAACTTGCTCTTGCTCCCCGTTGGGCATTGAATACATTTCAATAATGGCCTGAAAGAAAGCAAGGAGAGCAAAGTCAGTCGACGTAATACAGGCAGCTGCGTGAGTGAATTCAGATTACAAGCAAAAACTCGGAATCGGACCTGCTCTGGTGCATGAGACTGGTCGAATGGGGGAATTCTCCTGGCTCCCCTGGGATTGTCCTTGTTCCCGGTAATGCCCGACAGCCACTTCTCCAGTGTGTCGTCGTCGACCTCCTCCGGATGGATCCGAGTGGAGTCTTCAAGACCCGAATACATCCACATCGGATGGTCTCGAGCTTGAAGAGGCTGGATGCGCCACTGAAGGAAGACCTCCAAGAGATCCATACCAGTGACCTCGTCACGAATAAGCTGGACCACTCGATCGACCAACACCTTCACGTGCGCCTTCTCCTCCGGGAGCACCTTCAAAGGGGAGGGTTTCTCCACTCGGTCCATGGTAAAGGGAGGGAGGCCAGTCGATTGCCCTGGCGTCGACTGGTCTTTACAGTAAAACCGGGTCGACTGCCATCCGGGAACTGAGTCAGGAAGAATCATGGCCGGAAAGGAGCTTTTCCCTCTCGTCTGGATGCCAAGGCCCCCACACATCTGGATCACTTGGGTCCTCTCATCACTCGGATTAGCCTTTTTCACTGTCTGGGAGCGACAAGTGAAAATATGCTTGAAAAGACCCCAGTGAGGTCGGCAACCCAGGAAATTCTCACACAAAGAAATGAAAGCGGCGAGATAAACGATTGAGTTGGGGGTAAAATGGTGGAGTTGCGCCCCAAAGAAGTTCAGGAACCCTCGAAAGAAAGGGTGAGGAGGCAAGGAAAATCCACGGTCGACGTGGGTTGCAAGAAGAACACGCTCATCCTCCCGAGGTTGCGACTCGGATTCCTTCCCCGGAAGCCGCGCCGAGTCGTAGGGGATCAGCCCCCCTTCGGCCAGGTCGTCGAGGTCTTCTTGGGTGATCCTCGAGTGGATCCAGTCGCCCTAGATCCAGCCCTTCGGCAGGCCGGTCCGCGAAGAAGATCCGCCCTGGGTGGTTGCCTTCCCCTTCGACCTCGCCGTCGCCTTCTTTGCCCGCTCCAGAGCCGCCGTCTTCTCCTTCCCCATTGCCGCTGGCGAGACGCCTACGGAGCGGTGATGCGGGGGCAAGAACGAGCGCAGCGGAGGGACGTGGAGAGGAGAAGAGGAAATGAGAACGCACTATGCGGGAGACTCTGGTCCAACACCTTATATGAGGCCGCTTCCGAGTGGCTGACGGGTAGGCCCAGGTGACTCTGTCAAATCCTGTAACGACCGTGTGCGCGATACGTGGCGAAAAAGGCGGCGAGGGGATCGAGGCAGCTCTGCTCTATCCCATCCGATTACTGTGGCCTCCCCCGTCCCACGCGCTTCCCAAAATTCAGATCCCACAAAATCTGTGGGCAGCAAACAACTTGTCAGACCAAAGATCTCCTCCGCACCGTCACTCGGAGTCTTACAAGTAAAGAAATTCACTCGACGAAGAATTAGGAATGGATCAAGGCGACTTAAAAGGAAGTTGCCGTCATCACTCAGGTCCATTGATCCGAAACAAGATATGCTCACGGCATGAAAAACGAGTCGGAGAAGTTCTCAACTCCTTCCCCACTCAAATCTCGATCCTTTCGGGGGCTAATGATGAAGCTATATACCTAGGGTAGGGTCATGGACCTGTCCTAACTGCCCTACCCAAGGACATCTCTAGAAGAAATCACCTTTCAATCGACTTGAAGGTGTTCCACTCGACAGACTCGAAGACACTCGACCAAGAAGCAATCACTCGACCAAGATCCAACCACTTGACGGCCAGGAGACCTAAAGTCACTCCGCACGCTAACGGTCGGTCATTAAGTAGCTTTTATGGTCATCATAACACTTTATTACTAGCGTTACTAGTAACGCCCCGCCTTAATGTACATTGAACCCTTTGTAATGTAGGCTGGCCGGGGTCCTGGCACACTCTATATAAGCCACCCCCTCCTCCGAGACAAGGGTTCGCACCTCTGTAACTCATACTCACATAATCCAGTCGACCGCCTCCGGGCTCCGAGACGTAGGGCTATTACTTCCTCCGAGAAGGGCCTGAACTCGTAAACCTCGCGTGCTTACAACTTCTCCATAGCTAAGATCTTGCCTCTTCATACTTACCCCCCTACACTACTGTTAGACTTAGAACCACGACACACGCCTCCCTGTCTCGTGGCCACCTCGAAGCTTCCTTGACTTCAAATCCAAGTCTCCTGGATCACGTTCGTTCCAAAAATCACGCTCCCGAAGGTTTCATTCCGTTTGGACTCCGTTTGATATTCCTTTTCTGCGAAACACTGAAACAAAGGAAAAAACAGAAACTGGCACTGGGCTCTGGGTTAATAGGTTAGTCCCAAAATAATATAAAAGTGCATAATAAAGCTCATAAACATCCAAAACGGATAATATAATATCATGGAACAAAAAAATTATAGATGCGTTGGAGACGTATCAATTTGGCTCGCAGAATAAGCCAGAAACAAACATATGATAGATCCCATATCGTATCATGTGTCTGTCGGAAAGATATCCTACGAGATACTTGAATTCCCACTTATAAACTCCCTAAACTTTCTGGTTATGCAATCAAGTGTTGGGGATACAGGGGAAGCATAATATCTCACCCAAACTAACAATTCCTACATCCAGTTGTATCCATCCTTCAACACGTAACCAAGAAATCTTCGGAAATCATGTACCTCAACATTTCAAAATCATCCGTTATACGAGTTTTGGCAATACTCCCAAACTCCCGCCCCAGTACTAGGTGGCGTCGAGGTTATCTCACCAACAACTGCATAAAAGAGATTTTCGATGTCGGCGAAACTCGGGTATTCCAGAACTGCAACGATAAAACTGTGACGACAACACCTCGAAGCTCAACTCCCCAGGACACTGCCACAACCCATAAATGTCAGGAGGCACCAAGAACAATGTTCTCGTCACAAGACTATCGGAACGATTCCAAGATACCCGCGTGATCCTAAAAAAATCGTGAAAATTGAGGAGAGGGAAGTCAAAACTTCTACGCCAGGAGACCTCACCAGGGCGACGAAGGGACTGAGGAGTAAAAAGAATCCTACTCTCCGATATATATAACCCTAAGACTCAAAACATTTTGTTCTAGACTCAACACCGTCAGCGATTCGATCAAGCAGGGGGCTCCTAAGTCGGGGATGACTATGATTACCAACTTGTAACACCCACAATGCGGCTATATCTCCCACGTGTCGGGGCACAACTTAGAGGCATAGCCGCATGGTAGTTTTGTCGCAAGAGGGGTAATCTTCACACAATCCCATGTACTAAATAAGAAAAGGATAAGAGTTGGCTTACAATCGCCACTTCACACAAATACAAGTTAAACATACATCATCCAGAGTACAAACAAGGTTCGACTACGGAACCGAAATAAAAGAAGAGAACCCCAAATGCTAGATCCCTGATCATCCCAACTGGGCTCCACTACTGATCAACAGGAAAACAAAACAAAACAACGATCAAGATCTTCATCGAGCTCCCACTTGAGCTCGGTTGCGTCACCTGCACTGGTATCATCGGCACATGCAACTGCTTGGAAGTATCTGTGAGTCACGAGGACTCGGCAATCTCACACCCGCACGATCAAGACTATTTAAGCTTATGGGTAGGGTGGGGGTAAAGAGGTGGAGCTGCAGCAAGCGATAAGCAAATATGGTGGCTAACATACGCAAATAAGAGCGAGAAGAGAAGCAACGCAATGGCCGTGAAACTAGAAGTGATCCTGAAACTACTTACGCACAACCATAACCCAAGAGCCGTGGTCACTTCCCGGACTCCGCCGAAAAGAGACCACCACGGCTACGCACGCGGTTGACGCATTTTTTAATTAAGTCAAGTGTCAAGTTCTCTACAACCGGATACTAACAGATTCCCATCTACCACATAACCATGGGCACGTCTCTCGAAAGGTTATACCCTGTAGGGGTGTCCCAACTTAGCCCATCACAAGCTCTCACGGTCAATGAAGGATATTCCTCCTGGGAAGACCCGATCAGTCTCGGAATCCCGGTTACAAGACATTTCGACAATGGTAAAACAAGACCAGCAAATCCACTCGACTGTGCCGACAAATACCGATAGGAGCTGCACATATCTCATTCTCAGGGCACACCGGATTGTCCAAACTTCCGGTAGGCCAGCCCAGAGTTGCCCCTGGTGGCCACCGACGGTTGACAGGTTGGACCAACACTCAAAGGAGCACTGGCCCGGGGGGGTTAAAATAAGATGACCCTCGGGCTCCGGAAACCCAAGGGAAAAAGGCTTAGGTTGTTAGGCAAATGTAAAACCAAGGTTGGGCCTTGCTGGAGGAGTTTTATTCAAGGTGGACTATCAAGGGGTTCCCATAACACCCAACCGCGTAAGGAACGCAAAATCAAGGAACATAACACCGGTATGACGGGAACTAGGGCGGCAAGAGTGGAACAAAACACCAGGCATAAGGCTGAGCCTTCCACCCTTTACCAAGTATATAGATGCATTAATTAAAATAAGAGATATTGTGATATCCCAACATATCCATGTTCCAACATGGAACAAACTTCAACTTCACCTGCAACTAACAACGCTATAAGAGGGGCTGAGCAAAAGCGGTAACATAGCCAAGCAACAGTTTGCTAGTACAGGTGGGTTAGAGGCTTGACATGGCAATATGGGAGGCATGATATAACAAGTGGTAGGTAGCGCGACATAGCGATAGAACGAACAACTAGCAAGCAAAGATAGAAGTGATTTCGAGGGTATGGTCATCTTGCTTAAGATCTCGCAAGGAAGAAGAACGAGTCCATGAAGAAGACAATCGTACGTAGTCGAACGAATCCTCACAACTCTGGAACGAAACCGGAGCTAACGAGAGAAGCAACTCGGAAAGAAGCAAACAACATAGTAAACAACCATCACATAAGCATGGCATGATGCACAAATAAGTATGATGCATGTCCGGTTTAAAGAGGCATGGCATGACAAAGTGCACAAGCAAAACTACAAGTTAAGTGGAGCTCAATATGCAATGAGTTGCATATTGACGAAACACCACATCAATTATTTAGTTCTCTCTGGTTTATGTACCCAACAATATTAAATATTATTAAACTTGGCAAGAGGTGAAGCATAATAAAACTACCTATCTAGGCAAGTTTAAATGAGGCCGGAACAACAAACGACAATTCCAGAAAATCCTCATATGCCTATTTCGAATTAGCTACTGTTCTGCCCTAAACATAATTTTAGAGTTGTTAAACATGCAAAGTAAGTACATCATGCTGATCTATGCATTTTTCTACCCCATTTACATATAAAGTTTATTAAATTTGGAGCTACGGTTATTTAGTTATGGATTAAATCATTTTATCATGGCAATATGGAAAATTATATGCAGACATCATTTTAAACATTTTTAACATGGATGAAAGTTGAATATTATGAAACTAGACAGAATTCTAAGCAAGTTGCATATATAAAACATTTTAATATGATGTACGGTTGATGAGTTATTAAAAGCATGAACTCTAGGGACTTTTCTGTAAAACAGTTACTCTCTGGAATATTGATAAAATCGCCATGGGAAAAAATGACATGGGCCGAAACTACTGGCCCAACAGTGGAAAAAAAAGAGGTGCTGGAGCTGGCCTCGCCATGGGCTCGGCCCAGGAGTTGGAGGGAGGCCGCGGTCAACGGCGAAGGGAGGTGGCCCAGGCGCGAGCTGGCGCTGGGCCAGGTGCGCGCGAGGCGGCCCACGCATCTGGCCGTCTCGGTCAACGCTGGCGCGTGGCAGGGGGCTCCGGCTCCGGCGGGGCTTGGAGCAGCGGCGGACGACGGCAGTGACCTGATCCGGGGAGGCGGGCAAGGACGGGAACGAGTGGATCCGGACGGGATCCGTCTGATCCGTTCGTTTCCGGCGGCGGTGGTGGAGACCCGGTGACGGCGAACTCGGTTCGCACTCATCAATGGCGGCGGTGGCTCCTGTAGAACAAGAGACAGGGAGACGTGAGAGGAGGGAGGAGAAGGAGACAGGCTGGGGAAGTAAGAGCAGGGCGGCGGGGTCCGGCCTGGGAGGTCTCCGGTGACGGCTCCGGCAAGGCCGCCGGTGAGGACAGGAGGCGAGGTCGACGAGGCGGCAGAGCGGAGGCGCTCGGGCTCTTACCCGTGGGGAGGAAGACGAGGCACTGGGGCGGAGGCTCTCGGGCCCAGATCTGGCCCAGGGCGGGCCGGCTGCGGGCTCAGGCGGGCCTCTCGGGTGGAGGAGGCTGAGGGGCGATGTGGTGGTACCCGGTTGGCTGCGGGCTACTGCGAGGTGGTGGCTGGCCACTAGGAGCGTGCCACGTGGCGCTGGAGGGGTGGCC
>NC_041392.1:491175214-491196618 GCF_002162155.2 Triticum dicoccoides
AGGTGGCGGCTGCGGGTTGGGGGCGCGGATTCTGAGGAGGGGGGGGGCTAGAGGTAGGTGAAGGGGGGCTAGGGTTCCGGAAATGGAATGGGGAGGCTGCTTAAATAGGCAGGGGTTAGGTTTAGGGGGTTTTAGGTGGTTTTCGGACCCCCGGATCGCGATCGTGCAACTCCGGACAAAGGGGGACTAGATGGGCTGCAGGTGGGCTGTGTAGAAGGCCTCGGGCTGAGAGAAGAGAAGAGAGAGACCCGACAGCAGTTTTCGGAGACCAAAAACGTCCGACGATAAACCGACTATACTGCCGCTATAGTTATCCGTTGGGGCATCGAACGAGCTCTGAATGCGATGAAACTTGACAGGCGGTCTATCTACACTATAACAAGACTGCACGCCAACTTTCGTCCCATTCCGAGAACATTTTCCGGCCACTTATAAAATAATATTTTGGACATGCCGCGGTCGCGTGCAAGTGTGTCTGGGCTTAGAACGGACAACTGGGAGACCCGGACGGATGCAAGTTTTGAAAACATGTAGATGCAATGCACATGATGACATGTCAAGATGCAACACGCAAGCAAATTACAAGGCAACAACAACGAATAACTGGAAGACACCTGGCGTATCGGACTCGGGGCGTCTCAACACTCCACCACTACGAGAGGATCTCGTCCCGAAATCTAGGATGGCACCGGAGGGAAGCGGAAGAGGAAGAGAAGAGGTAAAACTAAGTTGCTTCTTTGACAAATGAGTGAAACCAAAGAACCTTGCGAGGTTGAACAGATTGAATGAAAGAATGCAAGGAAGATGAACAAATTTGGAAACACTCTGTTAGAAAAGAGGAACAAAGAACATTACTAGAACCTTGTAGGTTGAAAGACATAAGAAAAGTGTTGCAATGGACAAGAAGTCCATGCAAGCACTCCGGTTGAAATGCGATGTACAAGGAACGATAAAGACCAATTACAAGAACACTCTGGTTGGAAAAGGAAGGCATAGAATATGAACTTGGCAAAATGAAAGCACTTGGATGAGACTCGGTTAAAAGAGGAATGATAGCCACAACACTTCGGTTAAAACAAGATAGAGAAGGAATAAGAATGATATAATTTGGACAGCACTCCGACTGTAAATGGAAGGAATTGAACATGAACTTGGGAAGATTGACAAATCAACAACACACTGCCTCCAAAAGAATTAAAAGAATGGCACAAGGGGTAAGAAAGATTTCAGACATCACTCCAGTTGAGAAGGGAGGTAAAACTTGACAGAATGGGAAGAACTTGAAAAGAGGGCACGACACTCCAGTTGAATGGATAAGCAAAGGAAAGAACATGATCTTTGACAAAAATGGGATGATGGATCAAAGTGAGCAACCTCATAATGCCTCCGAAACAAAAGAGTGGAATGAAAATAACGAAAAAGAAAATGCCAGCTTCTGCCACAAATGATTTTGGAAAGCACCCTTCCAAGAAGGTTATAATGGAGTTGTTGGAAAACCAACAATGAAACGAATAAACTTGTAGTGGGCTTATGGAAAACTTCTCATAATTGAGGCAAAATTCTGCCACTAACGGAAACAATAGATTGGATTGATATCAACAAGGAGACGAGAAACTTAGTTCACTTGGAAGATAAATGAAGAACTTGGGTCATTTATAAGCACCATAAATAGCAACAATCCTTAGGGAAAGCTTTAGGTGAGACATGACACAAGATAACTCCAATGAAGAGATTGATGGGTTGCAAAGGATCTCATGAATGAATTGAAAATGATGGGTTTATAATATGTCATTTCAGCCAACTTGTGAATCATGAAACATGAAGGAAGCTGTCAAAACGACATAACACCACCTCAAAAGATAAGATAGAAAGAATTGCACTTTGGAATGCAAGATGAAGAATACTTGAAGTATAGCTTGGTGGATCATCGCTTTGAGAGAAATCTTGACGAACAATTGAAGAATGAAAGGAATCCTTGATGAACCACCATGTAGAGCCTCCATGGAGAACTCCGGTAACAAAATGATGATAAAAAGAAAGAGAAGTTGAAAACACAAGGTGAAGCCTTGTAATGATTTAGATGGATCTTCGCGACGATATAATTGAGAGAGCTTGGAACTCTGGAAAGAAAAGATGAAGCATCTCGGACCGCAAAATGTGACATGATGAACATTCTGGAAAAGAAGAAACTAGATCACTTGGATGAAACAATAATAAGAATTACATTATGCATATCCTTCACCAATTTAGACTGATGACAAGCAACGGATTTGACATACTACTTATTCTCATAGAAAGGATTAAGATAGGTATATCATCACTTGGGAAGGTCTTCAACGAACCGCCGGTAGGACTGGAGAGAACGAATGAATTGATATGATAACCAAGGAAGAGAACTCTTGAATGAACCACCGTAAGAATTGAAAATGAACGAAGAAAAGATAAAGAACCACCGGGAAGAATTATAAAAAGAATGAAGATACTTGAGAGAATATAAATACATGAGACCGAAGAGATCATGAACTGATTAGAGAATATTTGAATGATGCACCAGCCGGTAGAATTGGGGAATGAGATCTGAATGTTGAGAACAAATAAATCTTCTGAAATGATGGCCTCCGGAGAATCAAACTGAAAAGACTCCTGAAATGCTTTGGATGGGTATGAAAAGAATTCTCAAAATCGAAAACAATTATGAGAGGATGGCATCAAGCTTGAACTACACATCTTTGGAAAAACGGCTAAGAGGAACTCCACTTTGGTCTTCAAAATCCGAGAATGACAACGAGAAACACCACCACGAATTGTTTAGACACTCCGAGAGAATCAAAAGAGAATAGGTTGAGCCAACGATGGAAAGAATTTGAGAGATCTTAGAGAAAGACATATGGCTGATGACAATTCATACTTATGTCATACTTTGAAATGTATTTGAGAATAACTCCAGAAAAATTAGAAGAGTGAGGTAAGATCCTGGGAAAAGACCTGTGGGTTAGGGCCCACTCAAGAGAAACACTGTTGAAATGATTTGAAGAGAGATTACACCGGTTGAATTAAATGGCTTGAATGAGATAACAACCTCGAGATATCTTGAATGGATTAGGAATGAAAACATGAATCTCCTGAGATATCTTCAGTACTCCAAAACAATGAATAGCAAGAGGTGGATGATTAAGAAGTGCACCGGCATGAGAAAACATTTGAAACGAGGAAAGGATATGATCAACACTGAAAGCTTGAATTGGATCCACCGGAGAAGAAAAGAGAACGAAGAATGATAACTTGAAGCTCCGTTAGTATCTTCCTGAGAATCACCGAATAAGAACATTGACGGAAAAGAATGGAGAGACTTCCCATCAATAAGAGGGTACTTGATTAAGAAATCTGAGTCCTTGAAGGAAAAGGGTGGGAGGGCGCGAAAACAAAGGCATCTTGGGCAGATGGAACGAACACCATTGGGAAAACTGAGAAGTGCTCTTGCGAATGTTGAAATGATCGGATCCACTTGAAGACAAACACGTCGGTTGAAAAGGATTGACATGACAATCTCGATTATCATGAAGGATTAGTATTCACATAGAAATATGAGAACACTGCTTAGGAAAGGTATGGAATCAACACTTTACATTGAAGCAACTCGAATACCACAACTGAAAACAAAACAAAGGATTTGGCTTCCAGAATAAACCAGAAACAAACATATGATAGAACCCATATTGTATCATGTGTCTGTTGGAAAAATATCCTACGTGATACTTGAATTCCCACTTATAAACTCCCGAAACTTTTTGGTTATGCAATCAGGTGTTGGGGATACAGGGAAGCATAATATCTCACCCAAACTAACAATCCCTACATCCAGCTGTATCCATCCTTCAACACATAACCAAGAAACCTTTGGGAATCATGTACCTCAATCAAGAACTAGCCATAACGACAAGCAAACAAACTAACACACGAGCAAACAAGAGCAAACGGGCAAAAGAGGCAAACGGAGAAAGAGAGGGAGGATAGAGAGAGAGAGGGCGAATAAAATGGCAAGGGTGAATTGGGGGAAGAGGAAAACGAGAGGCAAATGGCAAATAATGTAATGCGGGAGATAGGGATTGTGATGGGTACTTGGTATGTTGACTTTTGCGCAGACTCCCCGGCAACGGCGCCAGAAATTCTTCTTGCTACCTCTTGAGCACTGCGTTGGATTTCCCCGAAGAGGAAGGGATGATGCAACAAAGTAGCGTAAGTATTTCCCTCAGTTTTTGAGAACCAAGGTATCAATCCAGTAGGAGGCTACGCTCGAGTCCCTCGTACCTACACGAAAACAATAGCTCAACGCAACCAACGCGCTTAGGGGTTGTCAATCCCTTCACGGTCACTTACGAAAGTGAGATCTGATAGAGATGATAAATAATATTTTTTTTGGTATTTTTGGTATAAAGATGCAAAGTAAGTAAAGTAAAAGCAAAGTAAAAGCAAAGCAATAGTGAAGTGATGGAGATTGATATGACGAGAAAGAGACCCGGGGGCCATAGGTTTCACTAGTGGCTTATCTCAAGAGCATAAGTATTCTACGGTGGGTGAACAAATTACTGTTGAGCAATTGACGGAATTGAGCATAGTTATGAGAATATCTAGGTATGATCATGTATATAGGCATCACATCCGAGACAAGTAGACCGAAACGATTGTGCATCTACTACTATTACTCCACTCATCGACCGCTATCCAACATGCATCTAGAGTATTAAGTTAAAAACAGAGTAACGCCTTAAGCAAGATGACATGATGTAGAGGGATAGTTTCATCCAATATGATAAAAACCCCATCTTGTTATCCTCGATGGCAACGATACAATACGTGCCTTGTTGCCCCTTCTGTCACTGGGAAAGGACACCGCAAGATTGAACCCAAAGCTAAGCACTTCTCCCATGGCAAGAACAACCAATCTAGTAGGACAAACCAAACTAATAATTCGAAGAGACTTGCAAAGATAACCAATCATACATAAAAGAATTCGGAGAAGATTCAAATATTATTCATAGATAGACTTGATCATAAACCCACAATTCATCGGTCTCAACAAACACACCGCAAAAAGAAGGTTACATCGAATAGATCTCCACGAGAGAGGGGGAGAACATTGTATTGAGATCCACAAAGAGAGAAGAATCCATCTAGCTACTAGCTATGGACCCGTAGGTCTGAAGTAAACTACTCACACTTCATCGGAGGGGCTTGGATGATGATGTAGAAGCCCTTCGTGATCGATGCCCCCTCCGGCGGAGCTCCGGAACAGGCCCCAAGATGGCATCTCGTGGATACAGAAAGTTGCGGCGGTGGAATTAGGTTTTTGGCTCCGTCCCCGATCGTTTGGGGGTACGTGGATATATATAGGAGGAAGAAGTACGCCGGTGGAGCTTCGAGGGGCCCACGGGGCAGGGGGCGCGCCCTAGGGGGTGTGCCCCCTACTCTCATGAGCACCTCGTGGCTTTCTTGACGGAGGGTCCAAGTCTCCTGGATCTTATCTGATGACAAAATCACGTTTCCGAAGGTTTCATTCCGTTTGGACTCCGTTTGATATTCCTTTTCTTCGAAACTCTGAAACAGGCAAAAAACAACAATTCTGGGCTGGCCTCCGGTTAATAGGTTAGTCCCAAAAATAATATAAAAGTGGAAAATAAAGCCCAATAATGTCTAAAATAGTAGATAATATAGCATGGAGCAATCAAAATTATAGATACGTTGGAGAAGTATCAAGCATCCCCAAGCTTAATTCCTGCTCGTCCTCGAGTAGGTAAATGATAAAAACAGAATTTTTGATGTGGAGTGCTACTTGGCATAATTTTAATGTGATTCTTCTTAATTGTGGTATGAATATTCAGATCCGAAAGATTCAAGACAAAAGTTCATATTGACATAAAAATGATAATACTTCAAGCATACTAACTAAGCAATTATGTCTTCTCAAAATAACATGGCCAAAGAAAGTCCATGCCTACAAAATCATATAGTTTAGTCATGTTTCATTTTCGTCACACAAGAATGCTATCATCATGCACAACCCCGATGACAGGCCAAGCAATTGTTTCATACTTCAGTAATCTCAAACCTATAAACTTTCACGCAATATTTGAGCGCGAGCCATGGACATAGCACTATGGGTGGAATAGAATATAATGAAGGGGGGTTATGTGGAGAAGACAAAAAAGGAGAAAGTCTCACATCAATGAGGCTAATCAATGGGCTATGGAGATGCCCACCGATTGATGTTAATGCAAGGAGTAGGGATTGCCATGCAACGGATGCACTAGAGCTATAAATGTATGAAAGCTCAACAAAAGAAACTAGTGGGTGTGCATCCAACTTGCTTGCTCACGAAGACCTAGGGCACTTGAGGAGGCCCATTGTTGGAATATACAAGCCAAGTTCTATAATGAAAAATTCCCACTAGTATATGAAAGTGATAACATGAGAGACTCTCTACTATGAAGATCATGGTGCTACTTTGAAGCACAAGTGTGGTAAAAGGATAGTAACATTGTCCCTTCTCTCTTTTTCTCTCTTTTTTGGGCCTTCTCTTTTGTTTGGGCCCTCTCTTTTTTATGGCCTTTCTTTTTTTATTCCTCACTTGGGACAATGCAATAATAATGATGATCATCACACTTCTATTTATTTACACCTCAATGATTACAACTCGATACTAGAACAGAGATGACTCTATGTGAATGCCTCCAGCGGTGTACCGGGATATGCAATGAACCAAGAGTGACATGTATGAAAGAATTATGAACGGTGGCTTTGCCACAAATACTATGTCAACTACATGATCATGCTAAGCAATATGACAATGATGAATGTGTCATGATGAACGAAATGATGGAAAGTTGCATGGCAATATATCTCGGAATGGCTATGGAAATGCCATAATAGGTAGGTATGGTGGCTGTTTTGAGGAAGATATAAGGAGGTTTATGTGTGAAAGAGCGTATCATATCACGGAGTTTGGATGCACTGGCGAAGTTTGCGCCAACTCTCAATGTGAGAAAGGGAAATGCATGGTACCAAAGAGGCTAGCAAGGGTGGAAGGGTGAGAGTGCGTATAATCCATGGACTCAACATTAGTCATAAAGGACTCACATACTTATTGCAAAAATCTACAAGTCATCAAAAACCTCGGCACTACGCGCATGCTCCTAGGGGGATAGATTGGTAGGAAAAGACCATCGCTCGTCCCTGACCGCCACTCATAAGGAAAACAATCAAATAACACCTGATGTCTCAAATTTATTGCATAACGTTTACCATATGTGCATGCTACGGGACTTGCAAACCTCAACACAAGTATTTCTAAATTTCACAACTACTCAACTAGCATGACTTTGATATTAATTATTACCTCCATATCTCAAAACAATCATCAAGCATCAATCTTTTCTTAGTATTCAACACACTCATAAGAAAGTTTTATTATTAATCTTGCATACCAAGCATATTAGGATTTTAAGCAAATTACCATGCTATTAAGACTCTCAAAATAATCTAAGTGAAGCATGAGAGAACAATAGTTTCTATAAAACAAATCCACCACCGTGCTCTAAAAGATATAAGTGAAGCACTAGAGCAAAATTATAAAGCTCAAAAGATATAAGTGAAGCACATAGAGTATTCTATCAAATTACAAATCATGTATGGCTCTCTCAAAAGGTGTGTACAGCAAGTATGATTGTGTTAAACTAATAAGCAAATACTCAAATCATAAAAGATGCTCCAAGCAAAACACATATCATGTGGTGAATAAAAATATAGCTCCAAGTAAAGTTAGCGATAGAAGTAGACGAAAAAGGGGATGCCTTCCGGGGCATCCCCAAGCTTTGGCTTTTAGGTGTCCTTAGATTATCTTGGGGGTGCCATGGGCATCCCCAAGCTTAGGCTATTGCCAGTCCTTGTTCCATAATCCATCAAATCTTTACCCAAAACTTGAAAACTTCACAACACAAAACTTAAAGTAGAAAACTCGTGAGCTCCGTTAGCGAAAGAAAACAAAAGACCACTTTAAGGTACTGTAATGAACTCATTCTTTATTTATATTGGTGTTATACCTACTGTATTCCAATTTCTCTATGGATTATAAACTATTTTACTAGCCATAGATTCATCAAAATAAGCAAACAACACACGAAAAATAGAATCTGTCAAAAACAGAACAGTCTGTAGTAATCTGTAGCTAGCGCAAGATCTGGAACCCCAAAAATTCTAAAATAAATTGCTGTACGTGAGGAGTTCATCTATTAATCATATTCAGAAAGAATTAACTAAATAGCACTTTCCAATTAAAAATGACAACAATTCTCGTGAGTGCTAAAGTTTCTGTTTTTTACAGCAAGTTCAACAAGAATTTCCCCAATTCTTCCCAATGGTTCTATTTGGCACAAACACTAATTAAACACAAAAAACACAACCAAAACAGAGGCTAGATAATTTACTTATTACTAAACAGGAGCAAAAATCAAGGAATAAAAAATAAAATTGGGTTGCCTCCTAACAAGCGCTATCGTTTAACGCCCCTAGCTAGGCATAACAAGCAAGAATAGATCTAGGTATCGCCATAATAATAAGATAGATTGTTAAAACTCATTTCAATTCCCTACGTTCAGCAGCAAGTTTTCTTTGAGGCAAGCAAAATTAATCAAAAGGGCTAAATTTGTTGGGACAAAAGTCTCCAAGATCAACCTTGGGAGGTATAGGTTCCTCCTTTGGTCCTTCATATTGCACAACCAATTCATAATTATAAGCATTCTTTTGACAAAACTTTGTGAGCCTATATTCAAGAGAATATCCCAATTCATTATCTCGAATAGCTAAATCATCATTAAGTTCATAAATTCTATCAACTAAAACATTGGTAGGAACCCTTTTTCTAAGATTTTCATTGAAAGCAACACAGTCTAGAGATTGAAAATGCATTATTTCTTCTTGATCAAAGAGGATAGTCTCTATGGGAGGACGGAAAGCATCCACCCTATAATGCGCAAAGATTTCTTTGGCCTCTTTAATTATGAATCGAAACTCATGAGCCAAAAATATAGTAACGGCACGCTTAACAGAAGAATGCTCAATATTAGAAAATTCTAGGAAAATCCTTTGTATAGAAGGATGCAAGTGCATGAATTGCCTCTCAAGTTCAACTACAAGCATGGCAATAGCGTCCGCAAGACTACTAGTTCTATGAAGAATAGAACTACCCATAGAAGGTAAAGCACCGGCACAAATAAAGAAATCTTGAATAACTCATTTTCCAATAATATTACCGCTACCAACACGAAATCTTTTTATATGTGAGATAGTGGGTTCTTTAGTAGGAGCATCAAAATTATTACCGACAATAGTATCCCCAATTTCAGAAATAGAGGCAGAAGGTAAAGAACTAGCCATAACGACAAGCAAACAAACTAACACACGAGCAAACAAGAGCAAACGGGTAAAAGAGGCAAACGGAGAAAGAGAGGGAGGATAGAGAGAGAGGGGGCGAATAAAACGGCAAGGGTGAATTGGGGGGAGAGGAAAATGAGAGGCAAATGGAACATAATATAATGCGGGAGATAGGGATTGTGATGGGTACTTGGTATGTTGACTTTTGCGTAGACTCCCCGGCAACGGCGCCAGAAATTCTTCTTAATACCTCTTGAGCACTGCGTTGGATTTCCCCGAAGAGGAAGGGATGATGCAGCAAAGTAGCATAAGTATTTCCCTCAGTTTTTGAGAACCAAGGTATCAATCCAATAGGAGGCTACGCTCGAGTCCCTCGTACCTACACAAAAACAATAGCTCAACGCAACAAACGTGCTTAGGGGTTGTCAATCCCTTCACGGTCACTTACGAAAGTGAGATCTGATAGAGATGATAAATAATATTTTTTTGGTATTTTTGGTATAAAGATGCAAAGTAAGTAAAGTAAAAGCAAAGTAAAAGCAAAGCAATAGTAAAGTGATGGAGATTGATATGATGAGAAAGAGACCCGGGGGCCATAGGTTTCACTAGTGGCTTCTCTCAAGAGCATAAGTATTCTACGGTGGGTGAACAAATTACTGTTGAGCAATTGACGGAATTGAGCATAGTTATGAGAATATCTAGGTATGATCATGTATATAGGCATCACGTCCGAGACAAGTAGACCGAAACGATTGTGCATCTACTACTATTACTCCACTCATCGACCGCTATCCAGCATGCATCTAGAGTATTAAGTTAAAACAGAGTAACGCCTTAAGCAAGATGACATGATGTAGAGGGATAGTTTCATGCAATATGATAAAAAACCCATCTTGTTATCCTCGATGGCAACAATACAATACGTGCCTTGCTGCCCCTTCTGTCACCGGGAAAGGACACCGCAAGATTGAACCCAAAGCTAAGCACTTCTCCCATGGCAAGAACAACCAATCTAGTAGGCCAAACCAAACTGATAATTCGAATAGACTTGCAAAGATAACCAATCATACATAAAAGAATTCAGAGAAGATTCAAATATTATTCATAGATAGACTTGATCATAAACCCACAATTCATCGGTCTCAACAAACACACCACAAAAAGAAGTTTACATCGAATAGATCTCCACGAGAGAGGGGGAGAACATTGTATTGAGATCCAAAAAGAGAGAAGAAGCCATCTAGCTACTAGCTATGGACCCGTAGGTCTGAAGTAAACTACTCACACTTCATCGGAGGGGCTTGGATGATGATGTAGAAGCCCTCCGTGATCGATGCCCCCTCCGGCGGAGCTCCGAAATAGGCCCCAAGATGGGATCTCGTGGATACAGAAAGTTGCGGCTGTGGAATTAGGTTTTTGGCTCCGTCCCTGATCATTTGGGGGTACGTGGATATATATAGGAGGAAGAAGTACGTCGGTGGAGCTTCGAGGGGCCCACGAGGCAGGGGCGCGCCCTAGGGGGGCGCCCCTACCCTCGTGAGCACCTTGTGACTTTCTTGACGGAGGGTCCAAGTCTCCTGGATCTTATCCAATGAGAAAATCACGTTTCCGAAGGTTTCATTCCGTTTGGAATCCGTTTGATATTCCTTTTCTTCGAAACCCTGCAACAGGCAAAAAACAACAATTCTGGGCTGGGCCTCCGGTTAATAGGTTAGTCCCAAAAATAATATAAAAGTGGAAAATAAAGCCCAATAATGTCTAAAACAGTAGATAATATAGCATGGAGCAATCAAATATTATATATACGTTGGAGACATATTAGGAGGCGACGGCTGGAAGGTGGAGGTGGCGGCTGCGGGTTGGGGGCACGGATTCTGAGGAGGGGGAGGCTAGAGGTAGGTGGAGGGTGGCTAGGGTTCCGAAATGGAATGGGGAGGCTGCTTAAATAGGCAGGGGTTAGGTTTAGGGGGTTTTAGGTGGTTTTCGGACCGCGATCCTCGGTGGCAGGTGGGCCGTGCGGCTCCGGACAGAGGGGGACTAGATGGGCTGCAGGTGGGCCGTGCAGAAGGCCTCGGGCTGAGAGAAGAGAAGAGAGAGACCCGCCAGCATTTTTCGGAGACCGAAAACGTCCGACGATAGACCGGCTATACTGCCGCTATAGTTATCCGTTGGGGCATCAAACGAGCTCCGAATGTGACCAAACTTGACAGGCGGTATATCTACACTATAACAAGACCGCACGCCAACTTTCGTCCCATTCCGAGAACATTTTCCAGCCACTTATAAAATAATATTTCGGACATGCCGCGGGCGCGTGCAAGTGTGTGTGGGCTCAGAACGGACAATGGAAAGAACTGGTAGACCCGGACGGATGCAAGTTTTGAAAACATGCAGATGCAATGCACATGATGACATGGCAAGATGCGACATGCAAGCAAATGACAAGGCAGCAACAACAAATAACTGGAAGACACCTGGCGCATCAGACTCAGGGCGTCACAACACTCCACCAGTACGAGAGGATCTCGTCCCGAGATCTAGGATGGCACCGGAGGGAAGCGGAAGAGGAAGAGAAGAGGTAATACTAAGTTGCTTCTTTGACAAATGAGTGAAACCAAAGAACCTTGCAAGGTTGAACAAATTGAATGAAAAATGCAACGAAGATGAACAAATTTGAAAACTCTTTGTTAGAAAAGAGGAACAAAGAACATTACTAGAACCTTGTAGGTTGAAAGACATAAGAAAAGGGTTGCAATGGACAAGAAGTCCATGCAAGCACTCCGGTTGAAACGCGATGTACAAGGAACAATAAAGAGTCTGTCTCCTCAACGCATAGGCACCTAGTTGAGCACTAATGCTATTATTTTTCTCTAGAAAAGAAGGGAATCACTCGTTAAATGGCTCAGAGGAAAGAAAAAAAAGCGCCCGACGGCAGACCTGGAATCGACGCTAGCAATAATCCTTCGATCGACCGGGATTAGAGAATAACGACCCGGAATTGAATCCTAGCGCCTGGCCTAAGCGCCGGCGTTGTACATGCCCTTAGAGAATTATATTTGCTTGTCTAAAAAAATAATTGTTCCTAACCAACCCCCAATACTTAGCTGCGCAAAAAAATCAATGGCACTTGTGAAGTTGATCGTGCTGGTGAGGCTATTTGGGAATTTTTGTTACATATGCCAGATCAAGATTTATCTATTATGGAGTTCCAGAATATTAGAGATGATTGTCATTACATCCTAGTATTTGTGGTGGGAAAGGCGCAAACTAGTGCATAAGAAGAGCATTCGAGATGTCAAACAAGTTTCAATGGGGATACAAGCTCTTATGAGTAATTATGTTGTTGCTTCGTCTCCAAAGGCTACTATGAGGGGGGAGGGTAGCTAACTTTATTGTAGGAGGTTTCTGGAAGATAGATCATTGTATGGACGTTCTAACAACAGAACCTTGGGCTCCTGGATTTGGCCTATCCCTAGTGCAACGGGCGAGATGCAATCTTCTCATTATAAATTCTAATGATCTGGAGGTCACTGAAACCATGAATAATGGCGGATGGTCGGCGGGAGGAGCGGCTGCAGTTTTTATGATTGCTAATTTCTTAGCTTGTGATTTTGCTATTTCTAGGTTCGAACATTGTAATAGACAAGCAAATAAAGTTGCGAATGAGCATGCTATATTAACTAGATTTTCTTCTAATGTTGATTGGTTTAAGGATCCTATGAATTAAATTGTACCTTTTCTCATGAATGATGTATCTGTTATTTCAGTTGAATAAAGTTCATATGTTTTTTAAAATAAACACAAGTTTGGTTCTAATTTGGTTCAAACTACTACATAAAACTTACTAAAATGAAATTCGATGGAAATTCAAAATATTTTACATAAAAATTTAAATAACTTAACCAAAATTTTGACTACAACTCACTAAAACTACTCGCTATCTGACTCGTTCTCGAGTCACCGTCGTTGTCGCTGTCAGAGTCGTTGGAGAGGCCAATGACCTCCATCCTCCCCACCGCCTACTCCTCGTACAGCTGGCGCTCTAACTCAACACACGCCGGGTAGCGGCGGCGGAGCTCTGCCATGTAGTCCTCATCGGCTTGCTCCCCGGCGAGGCACTCACGCTTCCAATGGCGGCATGCCATGGGGGAAGTTGCGATGGGTGGCAATGCCATAGAGATGCACCAACTTGATGTCGTATGAGTGCGTCACCTGCGATGCGGAGTGGAAGGAGTGAAGCCAGTAGCGGTTGCCGATGTCGCGGTCATATATCTCTGCCACCCACGTCCCACACTGACACTGCCCCACGCCGGTGTAATTTGGCTCCGACGATGACGGAGGGGATACGTCATCGCAGGAGGAGGGTGCGTCGACATGGCAACGTTCATGGCGACATGGATCCATGGGTCGAGCGCCAGGGATGGGCGGCAGAGAGCGGTGGCTAGGTGGGCGGCGGCAGAGTGGATGTGGGTGAGGTTGGGGATGCGCCGAAATGGATTGGGCAGCAGCAGCGGTGGTAGTTGAGGCGAAGTGGAGTGGGAATGTTTTACTCCACAGTCGGAGGCCGAGTATATTTAAGCATCGACGACCGCTCGGAGTAAATTTTATCCTCCACTGACGGTTTTAGGTTGACTAATTTTGGTTTAGAGGAGGAAAACCGGTTTTTATTTTCTCCTCTAAAGGATTATGGGGGTCAGTTAGAGATTCTCTAATAGAGCACGAAAAGCGGTGGTTGTAGGGCACTAGAACTTTTTGTACCATAGTGATGACTCACAAGTATAACGGATTGCAAAAGTTTTCAAGGAAAGTATTTCAATCGAAATTTACTGTTTTGACACAAGGGGAGTCAAAGAATATTTATAAACTTTAGCATTTGAGGTTTCAATTTAACCGCACCTAGATAGATAACTTGCTTGCATAATTTATTAGTAGCAAAGTAATATGATGGTAGCGACAACAGAGTAGTAACAGTAATAGTATTGTAGAAAAGTAACAGTTTGCAACAGTAGTTATTTTAGAGAGAGCAACAATAGTAACAAGCATATGCATGGAAGGGGGTTTTCGGATGAGATTCATCATGTACCAGTCATAACATAGAGCAACAACCTAGTGAAGGAAATATGCCCTAGAGGCAATAATAAAGTTGTTATTTATATTTCCATATATCATGATAAATGTTTATTATTCATGCTAGAATTGTATTAACCAGAAAGTTAGTACATATGTGAATACATAGACAAACAGAGTGTCCCTAGTATGCCTTTACTAGACTAGCTCGTTAATTAAAGATGGTTAAGTTTCCTGACCATAGACATGCGTTGTCATTTGATGAACGGGATCACATCATTAGAGAATGATGTGATGGACAAGACCCATCCGTTAGCTTAGCATAATGTCGTTTAGTTTTATTGCTATTGCTTTCTTCATGACTTATACATGTTCCTATGACTATGAGATTATGCAACTCCCGAATACCGGAGGAACACCTTGTGTGCTATCAAACGTCACAATGTAACTGGGTGATTATAAAGATGCTCTATAGATGTCTCCGATGGTGTTTGTTGAGTTGGCATAAATCGAGATTAGGATTTGTCACTCTGTGTATCGGAGAGGTATCTCTGGGCCCTCTCGGTAATGCACATCACTATGAGCCTTGCAAGCAATGTGTCTAATGATTTAGGCATGGGATGATGCATTACGGAACGAGTAAAGAGACTTTCCAGTAACGAGATTGAACTAGGTATGATGATACCAATGATCGAATCTCGGGCAAGTAACATACCGATGACAAAGGGAACAACGTATGTTGTTATGCAGTTTGACCGATAAAGATCTTCGTAGAATATGTAGGAGCCAATATGAGCATCCAGGTTCTGTTATTGGTTATTGATCGGAGATGTGTCTCGGTCATGTCTACATAGTTCTCGAACCCATAGGGTGCACACACTTAACGTTCGATGACGATTTGTATTATGAGTTATGTGTTTTGATGAACCGAAGTTTGTTCGGAATCCCAGATGAGATCACAGACATGACGAGGAGTCTCGAAATGGTCGAGACATAAAGATTAATATATTGGAAGGTTATGTTTGGACACCGGAATAGTTTCGGAAAGGTTCAGACATTTTCCGGAGTATAGGGGGGGTTACCAGAATCCCCCGAGGGGTTAATGGGCCTTATGGGCCCTAGTGGAAGAGAGGGGGCAGCGGCCAGGTGGAGGTGTGCACCCCCCAAGCCCAATCCGAATTGGACTAGGGTTGGGGGGCGGCCCCCCTTTCCTTCTTCTCCTCTTTCTCTTCCCCCCTTCCCCCTTCTTCGAAAAGGAAAGGGGGGGCAAATACTACTTGGACCGAGAGTCCAAGTAGGACTCCCCCCTTGGCGCTCCCCCTCTAGGGCCGGCCTCCTCTCCTCCCCCCTTTATATACGTGGGAGGGGGCACCCTAAAGGACACCAAGTCTTCTCTTAGCCGTGTGCGGTGCCCCCACCACAGTTACACACCTCGGTCATATCTCGTAGTGCTTAGGCGAAGCCCTGCGCCGGTAACTTCATCATCACCGTTGCCATGCCGTTGTGCTCACAGAACTCTCCCTCGTCCTCAACTAGATCAAGAGATCGAGGGATGTCATCGAGCTGAACGTGTGCTGAATGCGGAGGTGTCATATGTTCGGTGCTTGGATCGGTTGGATCACGAAGACGTTCGACTACATCAATCGCGTTACTAAACGCTTCCGCTTTTGCTATGAGGGTACGTGGACACACTCTCCCCTCTCATTGCTATGCATCTCCTAGATAGATATTGCGTGATCGTATGATTTTTTTTGAAATACTGCGTTCCCTAACAGTGGTATCAAAGCCAGGTCTATGCGTAGATGTTATATGCACGAGTAGAACACAAAGAGTTGTGGGCGATAATAGTCATACTGCTTACCAACAACATCTTACTTTGATCCAGGGCTATTGTTGGATGAAGCGGCCCAGACCGACATTACATGACCGCGTTCATGAGACTGGTTCTACCGACGTGCTTCACACACAGGAGGCTAGTGAGTGTCTGTTTCTCCAACTTTAGTTGAATCGAGTTTGACTATGCCCGGTCCTTGTTGAAGGTTAAAACATCACACTTGAAAAAAAATCGTTGTGGTTTTGATGCGTAGGTAAGAACGGTTCTTGCTAGAAGCCCGTAGCAGCCACGTAAAACTTGCAACAACAAAGTAGAGGACGTCTAACTCGTTTTTGCAGGGCATGTTGTGATGTGATATGGTCAAGACGTGATGAGATAGAAATTGTTTTATGAGATGATCATGTTTTGTAACAGTTATCGGCAACTGGCAGGAGCCATATGGTTGTCGCTTTATTGTATGAAATGGAATCACCATGTAATTGCTTTACTTTATCACTAAGCACTAGCGATAGTTGTCGGTGTCAAAACCGACGGATCTCGGGTAGGGGGTCACGAACTGTGCGTCTAAGGCGGATGGTAATAGGAGGCAGGGGACATGATGTTTTACCCAGCTTCGGGCCCTCTCGATGGAGGTAATACCCTACATCTTGCTTGATTGTTCTTGATGATATGAGTATTACAAGAGTTGATCTACCACGAGATCAGAGAGGCTAAACCCTAGAAGCTAGCCTATGGTATGATTGTATGTTGTCCTACGGACTAAAACCCTCCGGTTTATATAGACACCGAAGGAGGCTAGGGTTACACAAGGTCGGTTACAAAGGAGGAGATATCCATATCCGTATTGCCTAGCTTGCCTTCCACACCAAGTAGAGTCCCATCCGGACATGGGACGAAGTCTTCAATCTTGTATCTTCATAGTCCAAAGTCCGGCCAAAGGATATAGTCCGGCTGTCCGGAGACCCCCTAATCCAGGACTCCCTCAGTAGCCCCGGAACCAGACTTCAATGACGATGAGTCCGGTGCGCAGTGTTGTCTTCGGCATTGGAAGGCGGGTTCCTCCTCCGAATATAGCACGAAAGAGTTTGAATACAAGGATAGTGTCCGACCCTGCAAAATAAGTTCCACATACCACCATAGAGAGAATAATATTTCCACAAATCTAATCTGTTGACGCGTTTTGGCAGCATGACATCACGCCACGGCCCGGTAAGTATTAGAACTGTTTTTCTTTAACCAGCCCCGCACATAACGCGAGGTGGTTTCTTGACACATCTTGTCAAAGCAGAGATCGTGTTCCCCCTATCACGGGATTCTCATCACTACAAACATGGGTAACCCAACTGTGCCTGTTGGTATGACTCCTAGATCTTAGGTAAGTCTCGAACGGCCACGAGGAGGACGCCTGATATTCATCCCCTTTATAAAGGGACAAGGCTTTTTCTTTTTCCCTCCTGTGCTCAATCGAATCCTTCCCCCGCCTCGAGTTCTAACACCCAAAGCTTAGGTTAGGTGCTTCAGACCTTCAATCATGTTCGGATCCAGCCTTCAAGGCCGGTGGGTGCCTTCCTCCGTCACGGAGGAGGACATCAAGAAGTTGAGGGAGGCCAGATATCTGACTGCCGAAATTTCGCATAGGCTGCCCGCCCGAGGGCAGGTCGTCCCTACTCCTGAACCCAACGAGAGCGTTGTGTTCGTCTCCCACTTCCTCCGAGGACTAGGCCTCGCTCTGGATCCCTTTGTTAGGGGTCTTATGTTCTATTACGGGCTGGATTTTCATGATCTGGCCCCGGATTCCCTTCTCCACATCTCGTCATTTATTGTCGTGTGTGAGGCCTTCCTCCGCATTACCCCTCACTTCGGCCTGTGGCTCAAGACCTTCGATGTGAAGCCGAAGATGGTCGAGGGGCAGCACGCAGCGTGCGGAGGTGCATTAATAAGCAAAATTGTTGATGCTCCATGGCCAAAGGGTTCCTTTCCAGAGGTGTCTGGATTGTGGCAACGGGAGTGGTTTTACATCACAGCTCCCCGAAGTGCCAAATGGGTAGCTGCCCCCACCTTTCGCTCAGGCCCCCACCACAACTAATGTCATGGATCAGCAGGGGGCTAAGCTGGGGTCCAGCCAAGGACGTGCCAATACTGCAAAGCCGTATCCGAGATCTCTTCGAGGGAGATTTCAGTCTGGTTATGGTAATGCAAGTTCTGCTGGTTCGTCAAGTCCAGCCTTGCAAACGCCGGCCCCTCCGCATGTGGGAATTCAACCCGGAAGGACCATGCACTATTCAGCATTTCCTCGGCATGACACATAAGGAGATGTACAAATCGTTCTTCGGACCCCAAATAGAGTGTCCGGACACTATCGAGGACGTGGGCCTGAGCTGCAACTGCCCCGCTGCGCAAGTAAGTAATCCCATGGCCGAACACACTATCCTTTTGTTTATCATGACATCATTCTGACGAATCGCTCTTTGACCAGGACTGGATAGCAAAGGCGAATATGATCCGGTGTTCGGCCCCCCTTCCTGAAGGCTTGGACAATCCGGTGCTGGAAAAGATGCTCGAGCCATCACCTCGTCTAGTGCCCTCAAAGGAAGATGAAGGGGGGGGGGGATAAAGAGGGCGAAAGCGGGCCTCCATCGCTACCTATTCCAATCGAAGGAATGAGCGCCTCCGCGAGGGAGGATAACCAAGGAGAAGAATATGACATTCTCCCTCCCCGGGGAAGGAAGAGGACTACCTCTGAAGATCCGGAAACTAAGGTTTCCAAACGGGAGAAGAAATCTCCGCCAGAGGGTCCTGCCTCGGAGGGTATTCCTGCCGCACAATGTCTGCGTGGGGATCAGCCCTCTACCAAGCTGTAAGTAATCAAAAAGTACTTAATAGTGAAGATATCCTACCTTGCTTCGAAGACAATAACCGATGCTTGTAAATTGTAGTCCGGATCGCAACTTTTCTCGACAGAGTTCATCTTCCGGAGATGATGGAGAGCGAAACGCCTCCCCGGACTCCCCAGCTCAAGAAGCGGGCGACCTTGAAGTGTTGTCGCAAAGGGTATCTCCGGATCCAATATCGCCGGAAGATAACCCTTTGGCTGCCCGGCATCCCAGTATCCGGCTCCTGAGGAGAGCGACAACAAGGGTCCATACAGTGTGCGGTCGGACGTGCTGAAGGATCTTCTGGGGCAAGCTGTTGTCTCGGAAGCACATCGTACGCTAATGGGTACGGTAATTGAAAGGATTTCATTCACCGAAAGCGGTTTGCACAAAGCTTTTATGAGTCTGCTGAAAGGCTTCGAGGTACGTGAAATAATGTATGCCTTTAACAGTACCGCATACGTTAGGTATGCCCATGCAGATAATAGCCCCTGAGACTCTGGTTGTCGTCGAGAACGATGGCAAACAGAGGATCATAGTCCCAGGTAATAACCAGACCGCCTTTATGTGCAGGTGTTTGAAGCTCCGGTAGCTAGCCGGACTGATGGGTTTGCCGAACTAAAGAGGCAGATGCCGACATCGTGCTTGTAAACAAGCGGCTTGACGAGGCACAAGGTGAGTGACTTTTCTGGTGATCGTCACATAGTAAGAGTAGCATGATGCCAGTATCTTTAATATGTTGTGACTGCAGATGGAGCTACCACCGTGGAGACCCTTCGGGCGGAGCTTGCCCGAGCCAAGGAGCAAGCGAGGAGTAGCAATGCGGCCGCTTTAAAGGCGGTCGAAGAGTTAAGGGCCGAACAGGCCGCGCATTGCAAGAGCAAGGAAAAAATAGCCAAGATGGCTGTAGAATTAAAAGATGTTGCTGACCATTACCGGCTTCTTGAAGGAGAAGACCGGGCGAAAGCGACGGACCTGGAGAAGGCCCGGGTGGCTGCCAAGGAAGCCTGCTCCAGAATTAGAGCGACGAAGAAGGAGCTGAATCAAGCTACAGATATCGTGTGTGGGAAAGCCCTTCTTGTTGCGGACTAAGTTCGGAGATCCGAAGTATACTCCTCTGGACCGACTATGGAGTTCTGCAGACGAGTACATGGATTTGGCTGCAAGTGCTGCTGATGCAGCCGAGTACTTCAAGGATCAGAAAGGTCCCGAAGTGGAGAAGCTGTTCTGGTCACAGTTTCACGCTCCAGTCCGTCCTCTGCTGCTGAACGAGCGATTGACTAGTTGGGCCGAGCTCCATAGGTTGTCCGGGCTTGCCATGTGGTCCATTGTGGATCACCTGTGGCCGGGAGGGCCAAGGCCGAGTAGCTACTTTAGCTTAGTGCAACAATTCCTTGAAGCTGTGCCACACATCGATGCTGTAAAGAGGTCAGCATGCATAGAAGGTGCGCGGATGGCCCTTGCCCGTGTCAAAACATATTGGGCAGAGATGGAGGCCACCACTGTTGCGGCACAGGGTTCGGCCATAGGCCGAGTGGCTGCCGAACACTACTTTGAAGAAGTCCTTGAAGGCGCTCGCTCGATAGAGGCTCAGTGCTCGAAGAATATTATTTTCCAGTGACATGTAGTCCCATTGTACAAACAATGTTTTTCTGAATTAATCAAGGCTGTATTTTTACGTTTGCCCGAAAGTACTATCACTACAAAAAAAGACACATCCGTGACATTTTGGGCTGAACGAAATTTTTTTCTGTCATACATATGACACTTCTATGACGATAATTGTGACAAAACCCAGTATCATCGTAGATGTGGTGGGCTCCTACTTCTATGACAAAAAATCATGACCAAAAATGGGCTTTTCGTCCTGGGCGGGCCAGAGACGCAGATGCATGACATTCTTTGGGCCGTCCATGATGGAAAAAACCGTGGTACAAGCGAGGGGGAGGAAAATTTCGGGGAGTTCCCGGTTACGGTGGGAGGTCGGGGGCCGAGCGATGCGCGCTTCTCTCGTACATGTACGTGCATGTGTGCGAGGCGTTGGCTCTAACTGAACCCGAGCAAGGCGTTGGGCTCTAACTGAACCCGAGTGATTGCACTGCAGGCTACGCGTTACTGAACCCAAGTGATCGATCGATGGCTGTTAACTGTACCCGATCGAGCGATTCCTTTGCTACTACTGCTAACTGAAGCCGATCGATGCT
>NC_041392.1:491196859-491236438 GCF_002162155.2 Triticum dicoccoides
GGGGGGGGTTGGATGAACAGTTCCTGGTGGGGGTGGATGAACAGGACCCCGTGGTGTTTCCTCTGGATGAACAGGACCCCGATCGACCGAGCCGGTTGGGGCTGGATGAACAGGACCCCGTGGAGGGCTGGATGAACAGGACCACCCCGTGGAGGGCAGGATGAACAGTAGATGGTGGAGGGCAGGATGAAAAGTAGACGGTGGAGGGGTGGTTGAAAAGTAGCTGGTGGAGTAGCGCACGGTGGAGGCTGGATGAACACGAGCCCATGGATGAACAGTCGCAGGTGGAGGCTGGAGGAGGTCGACGGTGGATGAACATTAGCTCGTGGAGGCTGGAGGGGGTCGACGGTGGAGATGAACAATATCCCATGGAGTCCCGTTTTGCGGTACGCCACACCCGTCCCGATGAACAGGACCCCCGTTTCGACCATAGCGCTCCAACACAAGTCCGTTTCCTCCGTTTTGCGGTACGCCACACCCCTCCCGATGAATAGGACCCCTGTTTCGACCGTAGGAGGTCCGTTTCCTCCGTTTTGCAGTACACCAGACCCCTCCCGATCAACAGGATCCCATTTCGAACGTGGCCGGTCGAACACAAGGCCGTTTCCTCCGTTCTGCGGTACGCCAGGCCTCGTTTCCATCGCCTGTTCCGTCCAAGCCCTCCCGATGAACACGACGCATTCCGTTTCCTCCCCATGAACACGACGCATTCCGTTGCCTCCCCATGAACATGACGATGACGCTGTTTCTCTTTTCCGACCCAGCCATGTACACGAGCCCTGGCCGTACGTATGCGCAAGTAGGTGTTCAAGACCCTGCCCGTATGTACACGTACGTGGCCGTATTTTCTTTCTTGCACCCTGGCCGTTGTACGTACGTGTACATGCTACGTGCGCGCCTCTACTATGACATGTGCGCGCCTCTACATAGACCAGTATATATGTACATACACGTTCGCGACCAGAATGACAACGCTACGTACGCTTCGACCAGGTGGGTCCCGACTGTCAGGCACTTCCTTGCGTGCAAAGATGTAGCTGGTGGGTCCCAGCAGTCAGGGGAAAATGTTTTTTTCACGAAATATGGTGGCCCGTCCCGTGGGTCCCCGCTGTCAGGTGGAGGAATAATTATTTTGCGCGTAATAAGGAGGCACTTCCTTGCTGCGGCCGTGGACCCAACTGTCAGCGTCTCCAAGCACAGTACTCTTCCGATGGAAGTTGGTCGTTGACCACATTGACCACGCCGCGCCGAGAGCACCACGGCGGTGGACGACGGCGAGGCCTAGGAAGGGGACGACGCGGAGCCGGGGAAGACGCGGCAGTGCAAGCCCGCACGGAGAGGAGTACGAGGGTTCACTGGTTCGGCTGCCGTCGCCGCAGGGTCTGGCCAGCGGTGGGAATAGTAGGGGCGGTGAGGCCTCCACGGCAGCATAGCCGGCCATGGGAGGCAGGAGCATGCGACACAACCGACGCTGCTTTGGGCGGCTGGAGCAAGAAGACCAGAGGTTGAAGAAGCACTACGACCGTTGGATGGACATCGTATGGTCAATGGAGCTAGAATCATTCATATTGACTAAGTTGACAAAGCCCTTCGTCCCCGTCAACTTAGTAGGCCCACAAGTCAGCCTCCCACCAAGGTGGGTCCCAGCTCTGGGGAGTATTCATTTTTTTGTGCGTAATAAGGAGGCACTTTCGATGGGTCCGAGCTGACAGCGGGGGGAACATTTTTTCGCGAAATACGATGGCCCATCCGCAGTCAGGGGGAAACGATTTTTTTCGCAAAATACTGGTGGCCCGTCCGGTGGGTCCCCGCTGTCAGGTGGAGGAATAATTATTTTCCGCGTAATAAGGAGGCGCTTCCTTGCGGCTGTCGTGGACCCAGCTGTCAGCCTCTCCACGTACAGTACTCTTCCGATGGAAGTCGGTCATTGACCACATTGACCACACCGCGCCGAGAGCACCACGACGGTGGACGACGGCGAGGCATAGGAAGGGGACGACGCGGAGCCGGGGAAGATGCGACAGTGGATGCCCACGCAGAGAGGAGTACGAGCGTTCACCGGTTCGGCTGCTGTGTGAGGCTGCCGTCGCCGCAGAATAACAGGGGGTGTGGGTGAGTAGAGGGATGCCCTGGCCAGCGGTGGGAGTAGTAGGGGGCACTGAGGCCTGCGCGGCAGCACAACCGGCCACGGGAGGCGGGAGCAGGCGGTCCCGCCGGCGCTGCTTTGGTGGCTGGAGCAAGAAGATCAGAGATTGAAGAAACACGACGGCCGTTGGATTGACATCCAATGGTTACATCTGCTAGAATCATTTGTTGACGTATATAATAACTAAAAAAATCTTGCATACGCGTCAGCTAAACAGGCCCACAAGTCAGACCACCCCCTCTTTTTTTAATAATTTATATATAGCTCATGGCAACTTCTTATGCAATTTATTGCAATCGTTTTTTTGGTTGGCCAGGGACAATTTCGCATATTTCTGTGGGTTCCAAACTATTTTTAATACCGAAATGTCCAGCCAGATTTAAAGTACTTTGAAGATATATTTAAATTAGGTTAATGCCCAGTGAAATAGGAATCTGAAAATGTAATAAAATTCAGAAATTATAAAGTAATTGCCAATTTGTCATCTGTTTTTATACTTACAACCCATTTCATATTACTTTCAAGATTTGCATGCGTGTTGAAAGAGTTGCAGCCCATCAGGGCGTAGAAAACTAAGTAGGCCTGGATTGGGTATTCTTCAAAAAAAAAACTGGGCTCATTTTCACAAAGAAAAAATAGCTAGGCTGGTCACATGGTGAACATAAAATATAAGCCTGGGCTAGACGGGCCACAGCCCAGTTCAAACCCTGCTCCGTCTCAACAATACCAAACAAAAAAAATACTGCTCGAGTAGCTACGTCCCAGGTGTCAGCCGATCTTGTGCTGTTCTCTTGTCTGTTGACTATATACGCTGACAATGTCGTGGGTCCCAGATGTCAGGAAAACACTAGGAGGAAGCATTTTATTTTTCCATACGCTGACGTGGTGGGCCCCTACTGTCATCCTCTCCACATACTTCTGCCGATTCCTGTTGTTTGTTGACCATGTTGACAACGCGAGAGGGCGGCGCCGCGGCGAGCGCACCAAATTGCGTGGAGGACATCGGCGTCAACGATTTAGGAGACGGTGGGGCGGCGATGCGTGCGCTGAGGCGCAACCAGCCGTGGGAGGCGGAAGCAGGCGGCCCCTCCGGCGCTGGTTTGGTTTTGGCGGCTGGAGGAAGATAGGACTGAAGAAACACGACAGACTGTAAAAGCAGCAGGAGTACTTAACAACCTTAACTGAAACCAGCAGGGGCACTTAACAACCAAAGCTGAAAGCGGTATGAGTACCTATACAGGTTCAACCATACAAAGCACGCCTCGAACAGTGCTACTTTGACTACAGTTAACCAAGGGTGAGGCCGCCAAGCCCCAGGACAAGGCCGAGGCGCCATCCCGCGCATCCACAACCTTCTGAAAGCGGCTTCATCTCGCAACGTGGTCAATAAACAGGATATTTGCTTTAGAGCCATGGAAAAGCATGAACATAATCTTATGTCCTATTCTCCAAGATGGACGGGCCTTCATTATTTGAGACCACCCATGAATAAGTATCTTTTCACCTCCAAGGGGAATTGAGTAGGTCGACATAAACATCATGTTGTGACCAAGCGCAAGTCTGACCCGACCATGGTCAGGCATCTGTATAGGAACAATAGAACTCAGCAGTTCCTATTTCAAAGAAGATCACAGCTGTAAAACTGTGTATAAGCAATAGTTTATGAACAACATATATAACAGAAAACAGCTCGTACCATAAGTTTCTCGACACAGTTGGACCTGTTCAACGAGTGCAGCAGTGGCACACATATCCCACGTGGCCTTCCACCATTGAAATGCCCCACAAGGACCTCAAGACGATCAATAAAGTGTAGGAACTTGTGGATGTCGATCCAGTCAACTTCAGTGGCATTAGTAACAGCCGAGTTATTACAGAGTAACAAACGAGCAGACTGCTTAACTCTGAAAAAACCTACACGTGCCACCAATTATAAGAAAATATTAGTTAGAAGTAGCATCTTCGTGAGAGATTCGTTGCTACTTCTAAAGTTAAATTGTGATTAGTTAGACAGAATAGGTGGATTAAGAAGTAATCGAGGCAACAAGCAAGAACCAGATACAAAACTAACATGGATGAACAATTGGAACGACGTCGGGGTGGAAGATCGCAGTGAACATGAGACCAGGTTCTACTATTTCCATCAACATTCGTGCGCCAACTTTCAGTCCGTAACACTTGAGAAAGTTTATCCAAGTTCGGCCATAAAAAAGCAGCGATCTTCTTGGTTCATGAACCCAACTCGGAACTTATATCCATGGCTTGTCTTCACTGTGACCATTAAACTAGTGTATTCAGTTATGGCAAGGCCGACCATCTTGAGTACATGTGTTCTGGTAGAGCAAATAATACATTGCAGGAAAAATAATATCAAAACACAGCATGTTCAAAAAAACCCACCCTCCCGAATAGAAAAGAGGATTCTAGGAACATACTGTGCGCGTTTCAAAATGCTATGTTATGATGAGAAGGAACAAGTGTGGCGTCTCGCCAAGGGCGCAGAAACCTGTAGGGTACTCACACTTCGAGCACTGCAAATCAAACACACTAGATTCAGTAGGAAGAAGAATGCATCAACAGCGGCGGCTGCCATCCTAGGATTACCTGCGACCAAGGGACTTGGGTTTATCGGGGATGGGTGAAGAATTCGTACCTGGTTCTCCATGAGAAAACCCTATGCAATCGCCGAGAGGGGGGTTTCTCTGAACAAGCAGACGAGGGAGAAGGGGATTCAGGCCCAGTGAAATATTGCCGCTTCGTCCGTCTAGCTTACTACTAAAGCTGGAAAGGGGGGGGTGTGATTTGACGGCTCATTGGGCATTACTGCGGCGCTACGACTGGGGTGTGTCTACCATGAAGTTGTGCACTCTAATTTGTGCATATGGCACGTGGACCCCATTGCCGGTTGCCCCACATATCAGCGAAAGGAAGTAGAATGACAAGAGTAACTAGTTACACATAAATATATTTTTGACAGAGAGATACTCCCTCTGTAAAGAAATATACAAATCTTTTATATCACATGCTCACCTTGCCGAGAAATATACTCCCTCTGCAACGCACGGGCATTATGGGGGTTCAGCTGAGAATATAATACTCAGATTTTTTTGAGGGATAAAAGCTGCTTTATTGAAGATTAACAGTCATAGGTATATAAATAATTTCGGGGGTTCCTGTGAGCCAAAGATGGCGTCCACAGGGCAAAGAAGTAGCAGCTTTTGCGAGCACATGCGCTTCAACATTACACTCGCGTTTTTCATCTATGATCTCCATGGTTTGGAACATATTCTTCTTCATCTTGATCTCGTCCATAATAACTTTGCTAGGCCCCAAGTATGCCTCTCCAATATGCTTGACTGTTGCTGAACAATCGGTGCTAATCTGAACTTGTTGCAGGTTTAAGTCAAGAGCCAGAGATAGCCCCTCGCAACATGCCATTGCCTCTAGGATCTCTAGATCAGTAACACTTTCGGACACCAGTGTCGATGCTCCAAGGAAGAAGCCTGTATGATCCCGGCTCACAACTGCCAGGGCTTCCCTTTCACCATTGCGAGATAACGCAGCATCAACATTCATCTTCGCCCAACCCATAGCAGGAGGAGGACGCCACTTCTGCACTGAGCTAGTGCTTCTCGAAACCAGGTTATGGACTTTGGGCCGCAGGCCGACCCTGCATGTTTGGGTGCCCAAGTGTTCTACCTCATCGCTTTTCATATTGCAAGCGATCGGTACGGCACTGGTTTTAGATGCTGTTGCAAGGCGAATACACAAAATTGAATAAAGCACGACAGCTGTTGGAATGTAATCGAACGACAGTTCCTAACCAGCAATCAGAGTTGCAATTCTATCAACGGTATACCATGTGATAATAATACTATCGTACTACTTATACACACAGGACACTTGTTTCACCATGCCAGATTATTACATCAAAATCTCTCGGAGGATAGATTAGTTAGGCAGTTGCGCTCGTTTGGGCCGTGAGCCTGCTATAGGGCCTGCCTTGCACTTATGTTATTGGCCCATCCAAATTGAAACATTTTTCTTCATTTTTTACATTGCCTGCTCGTGCATTGGGACGAACAAAACTAGCATGGGCCAACCTGGACGACTCAAACTAGGTGCACACTTTCCAGCCACCTGAGGCGGCCGCCCGTACCAGCCCCTATGGTGGCTTCGCCCCTTTTTGCGTGTATGATTGGATAGTGAAAAATATTCCAGTGGCGCTTTTGATTTACCCACAGAATGGTTGAATTGCTTGTTTCCATGAACTGAGTTTGCCAATAATGTGAAGGATGCCAGTCTTTTCATCCTATTGTAGATTGCTTAGATCTCGATATGCCAAAAGTAATCGCATGAAATATACAGTAAAAGCCATTGTGATGTGTTTGGCTACAACTAGTCTGACTACACGTCCTCATATAACATATCAAGGACGCACCATCTTACCATATTAACCATTCGACTTACCCATGCAGTGTGGGAAGAAAGAAGTATTGGGACTGCGTATCCAAGCAATTGATGCCATGGACTCCTTCGTACAACCTTGTAAGCGAAAAATAAGTTGCAGTGTGCCTGTACAAAGAACTAGCGTAAGTTCAGTTACCTGCTTCTCGGAATTTTAGTTAGCCACTTATTGCAAAATTGTTCAATTACGTTGCTTGGCTTAATTTAGTTTTCTACTGATTACATAATGGCACAGCCTGTTAATCATATTGTAGACTGCGCCTATCTATCTGTTTGATACTTATAGTTAAGAATTACCCGTTTGCCTTAACTTAAATATCTACTTGTTTGTTTAACTGCTTTGCTGCTGCAACAGCGGGTTACAATGATGTTAATAACTACTTTTTAGCATCCAATTGAAACTCTTTAATTCCTTTTTTATTTAACTGGTTTGCTGTTATAACTCCCAGTTGAGATGTTTTGCTAACTTCAACTTTTCTGAATCCAATCGGAACTTTAATGGCAAAACAGGTTAGCCCAAGATCAAAGAGCGAGGTCCCCATGGACGTTGCATCATCCCACAGCAGTGGCACCGGCCCAATCGTGCATTATGAATTGCCAACTGCTGATGCTCTAGAGGCTAAACTAGTGGTAGAAAGAGATTCTGCTTCTGCACTTAAAGATGAAGTTGACATGTTGAGGAAGCAAACAGCACAATCACAAGCAGTACTCAAGACAACCATTAAATATTTGGTGGATTTCAAAACGAAGCAAGCTGAGACTGACCAGATTGTTAAGGTCCTGAAGGAAAAAAGGAAATTAAATTCCTACTTGGTAAATCATAGGTGAAATGTTCTTTCCATAGTTGAATAACCTTTGTGTTGTCTATTCATGTAATCAATCAAACCATTTGTTTTAGAGATCGTGTAATAATTGTTTTTTGTTTGTAATTTTATTTGAGCACAAGTCTGTATTAATTGATAAGACTCGGAGACATTTCATTTGGATTGCTGTGCCAAACCTAAAAATATGCCAATCGGGCTGAATGTGCATTCAAAAATAGTAGTATAGATGGACCATAAGTGGCACGCATCGGAAAGGGCCAAGATGCTAGCTAAAAAAAGGATGCTATTGTAGCCAAAAAAAAGTATAGCGGCCTGGCTTATGTATGTTAGTTGATATTATTGATCCATATACTCTATAAGTGTTTATATATCTGTTAGTTCCATACATTCTTGGTTGATTGACTTGGTATTTGAATCTTGATACATCGCTTGTGTACATATCTAAATGGGAGTACACATTATGCTACGTGTGACATTTGAGTTGGACATGAAGTGTTCCAAATATTCGAATTCACCTTTAACTGGATTCTAGTTTCTGAATTTGAGTATCGGCATTTGTAAACCATATTCATATATGACAGTGGAATACATCTTTGTTGTCCTTTTGAAGATATATAAAAACACATAGAATGATTTATAAAGATTCATATAGGAATACAAAATGGATTTGAATTTAGTTGCCAGGGTAAACGTGGATGCTTATTGTCCCAAAATTCGAAAGAAACAACAAAATGTCCACTCCCACATCGGCTGCCCGAAGCCAAGTGTTTGGGAGATGGAAATTACTGTCTACCCATTACACGGACAATCCATCGGCCTGATTTCCACTGCTCTAAATAGGGGTAGGTTACTAACTTCAATTAGACGTGACACGACCGCCTCTGAGCCCATTCCGACACGGTGGGCGTCAAACATGGGCGGCAAAACTCATTTGATTCAAGCTCGTCCGAAAGACCTCTGTTTCTCCCTCCATTCCCCATTCATACACGGTGGGCGGCAAAACACCCTCTCCTTGTCTGAAATAGATGCAGGCTAATATTTTAAATAGGGGCAGATGTGTAACTTCCATCAGACGTGACACAACCGCCCTACCTGTCAGCCCCGTTCATACACCATGGGCGCCAACCGTGGGCGGCAAAACACCCTTTCCTCGCCCGAAATAGTTACTGGCAAATATTTGGGAGATGCCATATTACCGTCCTATCCCCAACCGACGAGACGTCCAAATTTGAAACGGGGGATAAGTTCGTAACTTTCCCATATTTCAGACAGGCGTGTCCCAAAAACATGGTTCCCCGTACCTCTCCCTCCATTTTCCCATTCATACATCGTCCGCGCTAGAACACCCCATTCCCACACCAGCCTCCGTTCGCCACCCCATCCATCGCCGTCGTCCTCCACCACATCCATCGCCACCGTCCTCCACCATGCCGGAGCGCCTACCAAGACCGCGTCGTCCACTGCTAGAGATGGACGTTTCTCATCCACGGCGATGGACCAATAGCCTTGCATCGCGTCCTCTAGCTTCATCGGCGCCGTCGTCCTCTTTGCCGGGGCCACTTACACGACCTTGTCTTCCACCGCAATGGGACTTATCCCGCGATGCACCCGTCTACCGTCGCAGATCTGCTTCAACGCCACCGACAGCCATCGCACCCCCGATGCCTACACGGCACCGCAAGAGAGGTGGTACTTCATATCTCCTCAACTTTTTGATCTCAACCAGAAAATAGATCTTAACTTGGTTACTCTACTTTCTTTTCAGCTCTTAGAATTTAGTTCTTAGTTCAAAGCAAACAATGGATGCTAAATATCATTTCTCCGCTTTGCAGCTTCAAATCTGCCATGGCACAACCATAATACGGTTTAATTGATCATGCTTAGGGTTTAATTGATCAGGTTGGTTCCGTGGTGGTTTCTTTAATAGAAATCAGAGGGGAAACCCTCTTTTGCTAAAAAATATATGCTTAGAGTTTCCCCCTTTTATGATCACTATACGATCAGAATACATGCTTCATGTCATAATAACACTGCCCCACCATCAAGCTAAACAAGCTTAGTTGTTGAAATACGAATCTGATATTATTAAAACAGAGTTGTTTAATTGGTCAGCTAAATGTTCCTAAATTAGTTTCGAAAATGCATGTTTGCCGCTCGGGTGTGTATCTCTGTGTGTGGTCTGGTCAGCACGATTGGGGAGGTGAACTTTGCATATGCAGGGGTTTATAGGGAGACACTCTCCGAGTTGAAACCGCAACGCATTCCATAGATAATCTGACTACTTTTTATGTTTTCATGAATCTCAGATTCTGAACAACATCATAATGATTATGAGCTTGCGCGCACAAAAAGAATAAAGCAGAACTATGCCATGGCTGTCAAACTTGGCATTAAGGGACTGAAATGAAGTCTGGATGCAATGCAATGCAAACACTCTCCACCTACAGATTCATGCTCAGAATATGATCCTAACAGTGATTCTGAGCTAGAGGGAGACCTAAGTCAATGTAGCTCCCTAGTGGAGGAGTCAGAGGAAGATGCCCTATCTTATTCACCCATCAAGGTACTTGCTCTAACTTTCCAAGGTTACATTGCTCGCACATATCTTGCAACTAATGCTTTGCATTGCTTCTACTTTGTTGAACTGCCATTAGCTTAGTTTACACATCGTGTATGTGAATACGCCCTGCCTATCCATTTTCAGTACATATTCCATCTGTCATCATACCATATTTATCCATTCAAATGCTGTTCTTGTGTATCAGACGTTCAAAAGGAAGAGGGCGATTGCTGATCGTGGAGGAGCACAAGCAAAGTATTTGGAAAAGGTAGTGGTACCTGATAAATCAAATAACCCATTAGGTGTAGTTGCAATATCACCTGACCCACAAAATACCCCAACTCTAGCAGACTCTAGCCCTACTACACTGGTCATTTCTGATGCCCCAACTCAGCAGACCCCAACTGCAGCAAACAGTATGATTATGCCAGTTGACATAGCACCAGCTGTACGACGCAAAACCCCCATTCCAGCAAAGAGTACACCAAATCCAGTTGCCAAATCCCTTTTCGAAGTAGAGAGAGCCCCAATTGCAGCAAATAGGACCCCTATTCCATTTCTTCCCAGTTTAGAAGATGAAGCTTATGTTGTTGTCAGGAACTTTGTGCGCATATTTCCTTCATGGAAAGATTATACCGCAGACACAGAACAATTTCCAGTCTTCCTCCGCAACTTACGCGTAAGTAATGTACTAATGTTATTCATGGTCATTACTGCATATGTTTCTGCTGACAGAAGACACAAGATTTCATTCTTTTAAATAGGCGAGGCACAAACTGGATTGTGATGACGAGCAGGGGTTGGTTGCGCTTTTCAAGCACTCGTTGATGAAGTATTGTTCCTACCTGAGGCAAGCGCACTTCAATGGCAAGCCTCTGAAAGAAATTTCTGTAAAGTCTCCAGTGCTACATTTATCCGACGGTGACTGGAATAATCTTGTTACACATTGGTCTCGACTGCAGCGTAAGGTACTGTCTATGATATCACATCACAATTTGAACTACATTTCTGCATTTGCCTTAATGTCTCACTTGTACAAAAACTGTTAGCAGACGAACATTCATTCTCAAGGGACCACAGAATCTCGCAACTATACTGCACACTGCATTGCTCTTGTGAGTACCTCTTGCCCTGTATGACCATACTTACTTTCATAGGTGTTTGATTATGTAGCATCACTGCACATGTTAGCCTCATAATCGTCCATTTGGTGGACATTATAAGATCCGTATGGACTCTTACATAAATCTAGAATCAACCCAATGCTTTTGAAGAGGTTTAGCTCTGCAATCCTCTTGTAAGGACTGAACATGGTCTATCACTGTACTTACATTAACGGCTACTCCCTCCGTCCCATAATATAAGAATGTTTTGTACAGTACACCAGTGTTCAAAACACTCTTGTATTATGGGAAGAGGGATTGGTTCATTTTGTAGCATTCTGCATCTTATCTCCCTCGCCCACCATTTACTAAAAAAGATCAGATCTATATTTAATCTTACCAACAAGTAGAATACACAGACAATGCCAGTGCAGAAGTGTAGCCCATTGCTCTTGTCAGTACATTTTGTCCTGTAACGCTTGTACTTCCAGGGATTGGTAGTTGATTATGTAGCATCAATCTTCATCTTATCTTCATTATCCTCTATCCCTTCCAGTATTATCATATCTATAATTACTCTCTACAAAATGTAGAGTACATGCAATGCTTATGAAGAAGATTTTGTGCTGAAATTCTTGAGTTATCCTTCCCTTGCCATGGAGAAGAGAATTATAAAGCCGGTGTTAACTGTTAATGTAAGTCAGTCCTTCTAAAGCCTTTATCCTCAACTGCTGTTTAATTTGCTCATACTCCCTATCGTTTACTGCTGTTTAGTTTGCTGTTTCTACCAAAATGCATGTTCGTAAGAACCGTAAGTTCTAAGTTTTACTTGTAAAACCAAATTCCTTATTCATACCATGCACATTACTTAATACTCCCTATATGTATGCTTGTTTTTGTGGATCTATAATCCAGTGTGTGGTGAAGCAGCCCACGTTTGCACCTTGTCATCTCCTGTTTTATCTTACTGATGTGGCTGATGATATGAACAACATGCTATGCACATCATCCAAAATAGAAACAATGTTTTTCTTTGCCCTTCATCTATGCTTGTTATGTTGACATGGTAATCCAATAGTGTGGTGAAGCTCCCCGCATTATGAACAATGCCAAATTATGCTATTGATATTTTGAACATACTCTTTATTTTCTAATTTGAAATTGGATAGAATTGACATAACAGTTATCATCTTTGTTTATACACGTGCAAAACCTGTCATCTCTCTGCCTTGTTTCAGGGTGATATGCCTGATGGCATGCACAAGTCTGCTGAAGGCTGTGAGACAAACCCAACATATATTGTAGCAAAGAAGGCAAAACATCTTGAAGATAGCGAGACAACCCCAAAGTCTTATCTTGATGCAGTGTTCAAGTTACTTGAGACTAACAGTCAGACAAGCTCACAGAATTTGTTGTCTAAATCAGTTTGACTTATTCAGTCCCAAGTTCTAGCAGAAAGGCATTCTGCAACTCAACTTCGACTTGAAGTCCTATCTCTAAGAAAGATTGCGGAGAACACCAATGAGAACCTCATCGCTAAACAGCTACACCTGGAAGCTATGACCAACATGCTTGGCCGGTCTCACAGCCTTGCTCAGCAGCTTGTGCAGCAGTTCCCCCGCAAGGCTAACCTTTCTTGAACTGTCTTGGAAGTGGTCTTGGCTCAGTATTATTTTGTTACGCTGCAATGGTGCCTAGTTTTTGTAATCTTCTTCTTCGTTGCGCTTTATGATCACTGGTGGCGAACTTTGATGCCCAGTGGATGTAATATACCTTAAATCCTTTATTGTGTAGTGTAGGTTTATTCTTAGTTACTATGCCATAATTTCTTTATTGTATAGAGTAGGTTTGTTCTTAATTCCTACTAGTTACGCAACAGCCCGAAATGAAACCCGACCCATGATTGTGCGAATCAAATCATGGGCTTTTAACAGGCCAAAATTTTCTGGGTCCTTGTTTGGCCCAATCAGATATCGGCTGTGAGCAGGCCGGATGCAAACCGGGCCGTAGTTAGGCCCAACTATATGACGGACTTTTAAAGGCCAAAATTAATATAGGGCCGAGATGTTAAACGGGCCCTTAACAGGCCAAAACTAATATCAGACCAAATTACTAAGTGGGCCTTTAGCAAGTGGGCCCAAAAGCATAGTGTCCAGTTGATGGGCCGAATCTGATATGGGCCATAATTGAGCCCAAAGCCTCTTAAAGGGTCGGACCTGATCTAGGCCATAATTTGGCCCAGAACGTGGTAGGCTTTTAAGGTGCCGGATCTCATATGGGCCACTATTAGGCCTGGAGCGTGGTAGGCCATTAATGGACCGGATCAAATATGGGCCGGCATTTGGCCCAAAACATGGCAGCCAGTTAATGGGCTGGCCTACTAGGGTCCTCAAAATCTTGTGGGCCTACAGCTGGGCCGGCCCATTAATGTCGGTGAAATCTCGTGGGCCTTTAGCTGGGCCGGCCCATTATGACCCGCAAGAATCTTGTGGGCCTTTACCTGGGCCGGCCCATTATGGCACATAAAAATCTTGTGGGCCTTTACCTGGGCCGGCCCATTATGGCCCGCAAAATCTTGTGGGCCTTTAGCTGGGCCAGCCCATTATGGTCCGCAAAATCTCGTGGGCCTTTAGCTGGGCTGGCCCATTATGGTCCGCAAAATCTTGTGGGCCTTTAGTTGGGCCTGCCCAATTAAACTTGTTGGGTCGTGCCACATGTCGACGTATCATAGGCGCCTTCTGTCCAGTGAGTGGATGACATCTATCCCGACGATGAGCGGACACGTGTTTCCTCTAGCCAATGATGATTTTACACGTGGAAAATCCCCATTGGTCGGGGCTGTTAACGCGTTATCGGATCCAAAACCCGACCCGATAGCTTAACGATGTTCCGTTATGGTGGATGCCACGTGTCGGTCACCCTTGACGAAAGCACTTCTGTGACACGCGATTTATCGTCATGTAAGTGGACACTTCCGTGATGATAATTTTGGTAATGTCATGGAACACTTCTACGACAGCACAGGTATGACTATCTTGATTCTGACATAAATTTGTCATGGATGTACATGCATGACAAAAAAGCGACCTACTGTGACAAACACGTATCATCACGGAAGTGTATTTTTTTGTAGTGTATGATGCCTCCTGTGCGGCCGTTTATGTATATATGTATATAACCTAAAAGTTTGCAGTCGTCGGCTTCCGCCCCCACGCATATAATGCGGGGGTGTTCGCAAAAGATGCATATCCACACTTGATCCAACGTCTTGGTCCGTTAAGGAGGTGATAGCATAGCGAACAAGGCAATCAGACTATATTTCTTTAACACTTTCACTTAGCCATAGGAGTTTGACAGTGGGGCTACTATATAGCCCCTGGTACTTCTGAGCTCGTCCGAATACGGTGCACGTACATACATGACCGGGAAACGGCCCTTCGTTAATGTGGAGGAATCCCGAAGATTCCGATTAGTCATTGAGTGGTTGACCAGTCTCTCGCTATATCGTGATAGTCAGTTTTCGGCTTTCTCTACTAAGGTGCTCATCCGGACAAACCAGGGCACAATCGCAGTAGTTCTCCTAGTGCTACCTTAGCCGATATAACGGAACGTAAGGTACCAAAACGTGGGAGCCGGGCAAACCCAACATTTGACCAAAGACATGATTCGGAGCTGATGCATATAGGGCCAAACTCGCGACGCCGAACACTCCCTAAGGTGTTTGGTCTTTATAACATATACCGGGCTAAACAATGCCCTTTATAAGAAACCCCATGTGTCCAGGTACGTGCAAAATCCTGGCGTGGCCACATGCCAATAACGCCGGCATCCTTCTTGGTTGTGTGGAGTATCCGGAGGATGTGAGCAACAAGAGACAGTAAAAAAGGTTTACACAGGGCCTTAATCTAAAAATAAACCTTTTGGCGGGTCCCTACTGCACGTCTGCGCCTGTGTCTCCGTTGTGTCGTGTCCTGGACGGGTGTAGCACGATTGTAACCTGCAAAAAGGAAAGAACTTAGATGAAGGCACTACTAGGAAAAGGGCTATAGATGAAATTGACACTAATGGCGCACCAGACACGTGGTGCGCCACTACTATATACTAATGGCGCACCATGTGCTGGTGCGCCACTAGTAACAAAAACTTTTTTTTTCATTTTTCCAAACAAACTAATGGCGCATCCAGGCACAGTGCACCATTACTAGTTCTAACTAGTAATGGCGCACCAACAACCAAGTGCGCCACTACTATATTTTTTTATTGTTTTTTTTGCAAAACTACTAATGGTGCACCGTGGCATAGTGCGCCATTACTAGTTTAAACTAGTAATGGTGCACTCTGCCACGGTGCGCCATTAGTATATTTTTTTATTTTTTTTTGCAAAACTACTAATGGCGCACCACCAGCAGGTGCGCCATTAGTATGTAGGGTTACTAATGGCGCATGAGTGGGTGGTGCGCCATTAGTAACCTGGGACCAGCTAGATATTTTGGACAGCCACACCTACACACTCACTTTCCCCACTTCATTCCCTCCACCTCCTTCTCCAAGCTTGTGTCGGCTGCCTCCTCCTCCTCGCCTCATTTGCACCATAGATTCATCAAATTAAGTGGTTAAATTACCTTTTTTTGATAGGTAAGTAAGGGAAAAGCTATCTTTATGTTGTAGATCTACTTTTTTTCTCCCTAGCTCGCTCCAACAACGTGCACATGCACTTTTTGTGGCCTAGCTAGATCTATGTATGTTTGTGGTGTTGCATATGTTTGTGGTGTTGCATATATGTTTGTGTTTGCAGGTACCGGTATTTGAAATGCGATAGTTGCCAATATTTTGCCAGAATGTTGATTCATTTCCGTTTCGGCGAGAATTTTGGCACTATGCTTTCTTTTTGGTCCTATTTTTAGGGAAAGTCATGCCAAATTTTTTCTTGGTTCTAAAATATCGTTTTGCTCTACCCCGCAGGCGACCATGGTCCGCACGATGACCGAAGGCATCGTGAATAGGTTTTTGAGCTCCGCGAAGGCCGAGATGCTTCAAAAGAACGAGACGGAGATAAGATGTCCGTGTCGAAGATGCAAGCTGAAGAGCCTTATTGCGGATCCGGATTTCGGGCAGGTGCGGACCACCTGCTCTTGCGTGGTTTCATGGATGGCTATTGGTGGCAAGGTGATGAAGATGACTATGAAGTCGTCCATGGGGGCTGGGCAAGAAATGAGGAAGGGCAGCAAGACAACCACCGCGGCTCGGGCGGACAAGAAGACGAAGAATCTCCAGGACATGATCACGACGGTGATGCTCTACACAGTCATCATGTAGAAGATGCCGGACATGATGATGAGGAAGTTCAAGACGAAGGGCATGATCATGAAGATGAAGATGCCGGAGCAGACGACGATGGAGGCTGGGTGCATGACCCTCATATTCAAGAGTTGCTTCTCAAGCAGATGGATAATGCAAGAGCTGCCGCCCGAGAGAAAGCCAAGCTGGATCAACTGGAGATAGACGCGGTTACTCCATTGTATGAAGGATGCAGGCCCGAGGATACCCGCCTGAATGTAACGCTCATGGCTATGGAGATGAAGGTAAAACACAAAATGACCGACGCATGCTTCGACGAGAACATGTCATTCTGGCACGAACGTCTTCCCAAGGGGAACAAGTGCCCGACCAGTTTTGAGGAGGCGAAGAAAATCGTGTGTCCTCTGGATTTACCGCACGTGAAATACCATGTGTGCATGAACAATTGCATCATTTATCGGGACGAGCACGCGGAGTCTACCATATGTCCGATGTGCGGCGTCACTCGATACAAGAAGAGGAAGAAAGCTCCTCGAAAAGTGGTGTGGTACTTTCCGATCACTCCTCGTCTACAGCGGTATTTTGTGGACCCTAAGGTAGCAAAGCTCCTCCGTTGGCACGCGGATAGGGAGGAGAAGAAGCGGGAAGATGACGGAAATGATCCAGAGATAAATAAAAAAGACAAGATGCTGAGTCACCCTAAGGATGCGAGCCAGTGGCAAGCGTTGAACTTCGAAGACCCAGAATTTGGGAACGATCCAAGGAACATCGTGCTGGGCACGAGCACCAATGGAGTCAATCCGTTTGGCAGCCAGAGAAGCACACATAGCACCTGGCCTGTGTTTGTGTGGATGTACAACCCCCCCTGGTTGTGCATGAAGAGGAAGTACATTCACATGAGTATGCTAATTGAAGGGCCGAAACAACCAGGGAACGACTAATTGAAGGGCCGAAACAACCAGGGAACGACATCAATCTATATCTGGGGCTGGTAAAAGAGGAGCTAGACATGCTGTGGAAAACGCCAGCCAATACGTGGGACGCCGCAGAGAAAGAATATTTCCCTATGAGAGCCGCACTGCTCACGACGGTGCACGACTATCTCGGTTACGGATATCTCGCGGGGCAGGTGGTCCATGAATTTTCTGGATGCGTCAGGTGCATGGATGACACAACGTATCGCCAGCTAGATAGAGATCCCGGGTCTTCAAAAACCGTGTTCATGGGACATCGAAGGTGGCTTCGCGACGATGACCCGTGGAGGAAACGCAAGGATCTGTTCGATGGTGAAACCGAACCCCGAAGAGCGGCGAGGAAATAGACGAGCTGTTGAAAAATTGGAAAGATTGCCCACTGTCGGGAAAGAAGCAAAAGGCGCCAGAGTCAGGAAAGAAGCGAAAGGCGCCAGAGCCGCTACTGAAGGTATGGAAAACGAGGTCTGTTTTCTGGGACTTGCCATACTGGAAGATCCACCGTGTGCCTCACAGCCTTGATGTCATGCATATCACGAAGAACGTGTGTGGGAGTCTGCTTGGTACCCTGCTCAACATGCCAAAGAGGACCAAAGATGGGCCGAAAGCAAGGGCAGACTTGAAATCAATGGGCATCAGGCAGGAGCTTCACGCTAATGATGATGATGATGATGATGATGAGGCGAAGCAGGACACAGAAAGTCGCCGCAAAGGCAAAAAGGCCAAGAAGACCGGAAATTACTACCCTCCTGCATGCTTCACTCTAAGTCAGGAGGAGATCGAGCAGTTTTTCACCTGCCTCGTAGGAGTAAAACTTCCTTACGGTTACGCGGGGAAGATAAGCAGATACCTAGACCCAGCGAAGCAGAAGTTCAGCGGGATGAAGTCTCACGACTGTCACGTGCTGATGACGCAGATACTTCCAGTTGCAATCCGTGGGATCATGGACGCGCGCGTCCGTGAAATGCTATTTGGCCTATGCAACTTTTTCGATGTCATCTCTCGGAAGTCGGTTGGTGTGAGGCAACTCAGAAGGCTACAGGAAGAGATCATGGTGATACTATGCGAGCTTGAGATGTACTTCCCGCCCGCATTCTTCGACGTTACGGTGCATCTGCTGGTCCATATTGTGGAGGATATCATCCAACTCGGGCCGACGTTCCTGCACAGCATGATGTCGTTCGAAAGGATGAATGGTGTCACCAAAGGATATGTTCGCAACATGTCACGTCCAGAGGGAAGCATAGCCAGGTGCTTTCTGACTGAAGAGTGCATCTCCTACTGCACGAATTATCTAGGCATCGAGAACCCCATTGGTCTGCCCGTTAACAGGCACCTCGGCAGGCTTGCTGGATGGGGTCACCGTGAGGGTCACCGCGAAATGCATGTCGACTTCGAGGGTCGACTCACCGACTTTGAAAGAGCAAACCTAGTCGCGCTACAACACATAGACGTGGTCAATCCTTGGGTGGTAGAGCACAAAACTTTATTGAGAAGACGTACAATGACCGAGGCCAACAGAGGACGGACGGAGATATAATCAAAGAGCACAACTCATGTTTCACGCGTTGGTTCAAGCAGAAGCTTCTGTCGTACCCTTTACATGAGGATTCTTCCGCGGAAGAACAACTCATATTCGCCTTGTCACAGGGCGCCGAGCACAACCTGATGACCTATGAGGCGTACGATATCAACGGCTACACATTCTACACCGAGGACAAGGACATGAAGAGTGATGGTTATCAGAACTCCGGGGTAACGATAGAATCCTACACCGGTAACGACAAGGATAGATACTACAGAAGGATCGAGGAGATTTGGGAGCTGAGCTACGCTGGAGAAGGTCCCGATGTTCCGTGTCAGATGGGCCAAGAGCGTCCTAAAAGAAGACCGGTATTTCACCACCATGGTTATACCCGAAGCCAAATCCAAGAACGCGGGCGCAAACGTCACCGCGAAAAATGAGCCATGGGTACTGGCTTCCCAAGTGGACCAATGCTTCTTCATTACCGACCCATCAAAGCCCAGTCGTGTTGTCGTGAGGAGAGGCAAAAGGAAGATCATCGGAATGGATGGGGTAGCAGATGAGCAAGACTTCGACAAGTACGGCGACCCGAAGATCGACAAGTAGTAGCATACACCACAAGAAGAAGCAGGACCACCCTACCTAAAGGATGTCCGTTCAAGAGAAGAACTCCATTTACGAAAAATAAGGGCAAGAAGATTGTGAACATATAGCTAGCTAAGATCGATTGTATTTAAATTGTAGCCTTCATTTCTCGATTGTATTTCATGGGCACTTTTTGAACTCATGAATGTTTTTAAATTTCATGGACACTCGATCTTGATCCCCCTCCATCTCGATCGCTATCCCACCTCGCTAGATCTCAATCCCCCTCCAACGACCCACCGCACCCTCCCTCGCACCCTCCCCGGCCCGCTCCACCGTCACAAATAAATGCAACTAAAATTGCAAAAAAAAAAACAAATTTGATTATATTTTCAAATAACAAATTTGATGATATTTTTAAAAAAATTATTACTGCTTTTATAAATTTGATGTTTTCGCAGAGCGCCGCCGATGTTCCTTGCACTCTCCTGCACTTCGTGGGCGGCGAGTTGGTCGATGTCGCCAAGGACAAACTCGTTCAACCAGGCAACCCCATGTTCCACGGTAATCCGATGCCACCCACAGTGTATAGGGTTGAAGTGGTTCAGGTGCTGCCAGGCTGCGACAAGCTATTACCTCCGATTCGACCCGCTGGGGCCGACGAAGAAGATGAGATGACCCTCAGCGCCTGCGTAAGCTGGCCCCTGCTCTGGCCGAAGAGACAGATTCATTTGGGGGCAGGGGACACCACCCCACAGACAAGACCGCCAGTCGTGCCGGCGCCAAGCCATGGCAAGAACGCCGCAACGCTACCGGACATGCCGGACATCCCTATGGCACAGGATCCAGACATGCATATGGCACATGATCCGGACGACGACGACAACGACGATGGTACATTTACCAACGTTGATAAGTACTTTGCCGAACATGGGTACGGTGACGAGTTCTGCAGCCTCCTTCTCAAGAACCCAACCAAGACGACCGCGATCTAGCTTGTACGGCGGAGAAACCCAATTGCAACAGGCGTCGTCTGGCGTTCAGTTCTCGGGAGACGCCTCCAGCTGCCGCCTTCACCGAGCCTCAGATAGCTAAGGTGCGAAATATTATTAGCCCCAACACGCTCAAGAAGGCGGTCTGTGAGCATAACTCGGTCCCATTACAACAGATCAAGAAGAAGGGACGGAAACGAAAGGCTAAAAAGGGCACCGGTGCGAGCCAGCCAGCACCGAGTACGATCCGTGCTCAGGACGGGCCACCTTCACCTAAGGATATCTCAAGGAGGGTGCATGTGGCGGGTAGGGCAATGCTACCGACAAATATGCTCAATGCTGCAACCGGTGCTATGCGGAGTCTGCATGACAGTGTTCTTTCTTTGGAGAAGCGGCGTCTCAAAGAGAATGATGTGGCATACCCGGTTTTTGTGGCCAAGGTGCCAGAGGGCAAGGGCTTTGTGAATGGCGCCATCGGGGGTCCGATCGTCCTGCGGTTTGATGACATCTTTGCTATGTTTAACCTTCATCAGTTGCACTACACCTTCGTTCGGCTGTTTTTGCTGAGTATGGAGATGCGGATCATTAGAGACAAGACCTCGGACATCGTGATAGTCGACCCCTTCTACATGCGTGCCAAGCTCTTGGGCAGCGCTGGGGACCGCCAAGTCACGAGTTCACACCTCGAAGGCGTCATTTTGGCAAACCCAGATAAGGATATCTTCCTCGTGTCTTACTTTCCCAAGTAAGTCATCCCTTAACCGCCCCGTAACATATGATTTCTTAGATTTCAATCGTTTTTTTTCTAACATTCCGTGTTCTGTGCAGTGACACACATTGCACACTCATCCTCTTAATCCCGAAATATTCCATGGCCACGTATTTCGACCCGAACCGTGACTCCAAGATAGACTAAACAAATATCAAGAAAGTTCTTGATGATGTTCTCCCCGGCTACGCCAAATCTGGAGGCACCTTCACCAGGCCAGTTCGTAGGTACGGCAGGCACGTGTTCGCCCACAATACTAAGTTCTGCTACGTCAAGCAGCCGTCTGGCGGTCAGAAGGATGCCTACTATGCCCTCCATCACATGCAGGCGATCGTACGGGACCATCATCACCTTCTGCTACCAGATAATCTCAAAGATTGGGCCGCGAGCTTGTCGGCAATCTAGGACGCGGACATCAGACAAGAATTCTTTTGCATCCAGTCGGAGTTTGCGGAAAGCATCCATCAAGATGTCCTTCATACCTTGGGGCAGTTCTACCTCAGATATCAACTGTCCAACAGTGAGATAGACACAACGCTACAAATGCAGGCTGACAACGCCCGCGATTTCATGACCATCACGACAGACGGCGGCTTCATCCATGTTCCGGTCCCATGAGTCGAGTCAAAAGTAGTGATGCTATGTGTAGTTCTGAAACATTGATTGGCTCATGTTGTAATTAAACTTTAATGAATTGTGTGTCTCTTTGGTTTGGACAGTTGTTCAACTTAGATGTAATCGATGCTATTTATTAGTAGGACCATGAATCGTGCTATTAATGTCTTGCTTTTCTCTTCCGATCCTTTTGTTGCATACTTATATATTGCTCATGTATTGTCTGTTGTTTGGCTTGTGCATAGAGATGCCGTCGTATGTCGTGTACTAGGGTAAGGTTCCCGGAGTCTATGACGTCTGGGAGGAGTGTCGAAGACAGGTTCACCATTTCAGCAGTAACAGTTACAAAGGGTACACCACTAGGGCGGAGGCAGAATCTAGATACGCCCGCTATCTAGCGGGAGAGAGGAGGGAGCGTTGGAGGAACCGGATGAAGACCAGTTTCATCGCGATGATGCTCATCATGGTGACCGCAACTCTCTTCTATGTGATGGTAGTTTAGATGATCGATATCGACTTGTAATGTGAAGACAAACTCGCTACTCGCGGTCTCGAGACTTGTAATGTTCTATCTTTGTTCAGTCTTTTGAATTCAGAGACTAATATGATGAATTGTATTCGGAGACTAATCTTCTATTGTATTCGATGAATCTGCTATTGCTGTGTGGTGCTATCTATATTCTGTCCAATAATATATTTTGTAACCTGTGCAAAAATCAGAAAAGTAAAAAAAAACCTAATATCATCTCAAAGTGCGCCATTAGTATGCCAAAGGATACTAATGGCGCATCATCCCACAGTGCGCCATTAGTATGCCAAAGCACATGGGTAAATATTGCCCCCTGGGAGGCATACTAATGGCGCACGGCGTGGTGCGCCATTAGTATACCAGATACTAATGGCGCACCCGTGGTAAGCCATTAGTATATAATACTATTGGCGTGGTACTAGTGGCGCACCAGTAGTGCGCCATTAGTAGGCAAAACTGGTGCACCACTAGTAGGCCTTTTCCTAGTAGTGAGGTCGTCGTGCCGAAAAGAAGAATGAGTTATCAGTATTCCAGAGAAGCCTAGTTGAGCCGGGCTGGCCCTGATTACCCGCGAGAAGCCCCTGGTATCGCTTTATGAGGGGTTGAAAACCAATCTTATACATGTATGATGGAACGCCGGAATCGTCTAACCGTGTCCGTGGTCTTGACGACCTGCCATTTTCCTGGTTGGTGAGGCCGTCTAGTGTGCAGCTGTTAGAGACGCCGCGTCCTCTTCCGTATGTGAAGAATGGTTGGTATTTCCGCTAACTGTAATGACGCCTCGTGGACTGGGCATCTTGAGCTTGAGAAAAGCATAATGCGGTATTGCGTTGAAACAAGCGAACGCCGCCCTTCCGAGTAGTGCTTGAAAATCACTTCGGAATGGAGCGATGTGAAAAGTTAACGTTTCACTTCGGAAGTTATCGGGAGAACCGAATACCACCTCTTGTGGTAGAGAGCCCGTACAGTGGGCCTCTTGGCCTGGTATTACTCCCTTGGAGGTAGTATTACTGTGGCTTATTTGTGTCGGGTCTACCCCCATTTTGCGGACTGTGTCTTGATATATCAGATTGAGATCACTGCCGCCGTCCATGAGGACCCTTGTGAAATGGTACCCATTTATTATTGGGTCTAACACCAAGGCCGCCAGTCCTTCACGCCGGATATGTGTATCGTGATCCCTACGATCAAAAGTGATCGGGCAGGCCAACCAGCGGTTGGACCTAGGGGTGACGGGCTCGATGGCGCGTGTGCGTCGGAGTGCGTGATTGCTTCTCCACCTTGTCACATTGATCACGTTTACTGTTTTAACCTCCGATGGGATTTTTTCTGTCCTCCGGCGCTTTGCTGGCGAGGTTCATCCTCGTCTTCGCTTGGTGTCTCCTCCCCTTTGTGTTCGGCGTTTAGCTTACCGGCCTGCTTGAAGACCCAACATTCTCTGTGGGTATGATTTGCAGGTTTGTCTGGGGTGCCGTGAATCTGGCAGAGCTTGTCAAGAATTTTGTTTAGGCCAGATTATCCTTCTTTGCTGCCTTTGAAAGGATTTTTCCGCTGACCTGGTCGGGAGCCCCTGAATCCGGCATTTACCGCCGTATTATCTGGGCTACCTTCTTTATTTCGACGCTTGTTTTTGTTGCGTCGTGGTTTACCATTGCCATCCCTTACTTCGGATGTGTTTGGGTCGCTGGTGCTGCTATGGGCCAACTAGTTGTCCTCGCCCGCACAAAAGCGGGTCATGAGGCTTGTTAGGGCTGCCATTGTTCTCGGTTTTTCTTAACCGAGGTGTCTGGCGAGCCATTCGTCTCGGACGCTGTGTTTAAAAGCTGCTAAGGCTTCGGCGTCCGGACAGTCGACTATTTGGTTCTTCTTGGTGAGGAACCTATTCGAAAGCTTTCGGGCGGACTCTCCAGATTGTTGGATTATGTGACTTAAATCGTCTGCATCCGGAGGTCGGACATAAGTCCCTTGAAAATTGGCCCGAAAAGCGTCCTCGAGCTCCTCCCAACTTCCAATTGAGTTTTCGGGGAGGCTTTTCGGCCAGTGCCTAGCTGGCCCTTTAAGCTTGAGGGGCAAGTATTTAATGGCGTGGAGATCGTCTCCACGGGCCATATGAATGTGGAGGATGAAGTCCTCTATCTAGACTCCAGGGTTTGTGGTTCCGTCGTACGCCTCTATGTTCACTGGTTTGAATCCTTCTGGGAATTCGTGATCCAGCACCTCATCAGTGAAACATAGTGGGTGTGCGGCACCCCTGTATTGGGATGCGCCATAGTGTTTGGATGATTGTAGTATTCGGTGCTGGTTGTGTACCGTAACGCGCTTCCTAGATCCATAGATAGATCTGGTCACGCCGTATTTTTGACGCAAGTTCTCATGTAGAACGTGTGTTCACTTATGCATGACTTTGTTAGCCGCTCTATCGCGTTCATAGGGTGGTGGATCTGGCCGGTTGGCCGTATCACTTATCGCATGTATGGGCTCTAAGGCCTCATCATCGAATTCCGGTAATAGCTTGCGCTTTGGATAGCTATTTGGGTGGTAGCTTCTACCATACTTTTTTACTTTGTTCCACTTGCCGTTGAGCGTATCTTGTGCGACCTTGAGCCTTTGCTTCTGTTTCTTTAGGCTTCTCGTTGTGGCAGTAAGCCTTATGTGGAGGTTCTCTTGCTCCAAGTGTGTTTCTGGGATGATGGGTGCATCATCGTCCGGACTGTTTTCTTCCCTATACGGGGATTGATGATGCTTATCTTTGGTGTCATCGTGTTCGGACATCGGATCCGTACTATGTTTGCTGTTTGCATCTTGATCGTTTTCTGCCACTGGGGTGGTGCAGTTGTCGTCTTTTCCGGAGTCGTGTGGACTATTGTTATCGCTGTTTTTGCTATGGCGGGACTTAGGGCAGCGTCGCTGACGTCGGCGCTTGGGTTGCTTCTTGGAGGGGTCATCCTCCGCTTTCTCGTCGCCATTGGCTTCATTGGGGGTGTCCACCATGTACACGTCATGTGATGAAGTAGCGGTCCATCGCCCTGTGGGCGGTGGTTCCGGTTCGTCTCCGGCTTCGTCGTCCATACCGTCGAAGTCCTCGGAGCCGAAGTCGAGCATGTCGGTTAAGTCGTCGACAGTGGCTACTAAGTGGGTGGTGGGTGGGCGGCGAATTTCTTCGTCGTCCGCATCCCATTCTAGCCGGACATAGTTCGGCCAAGGTTCTCCTGACAGGGAGAGAGAGACCTTAATGAATTTAGCACATCTCCAAAAGGTGAGTGCTGAAAGATATCCGCGGAGGTGAACTCCATGATCGGCGCCCAGTCGGACTTGACGGGCGCGGATACGAGCGGCTCGGAGTCCGTTACCAAAGATGAATCGAGTGGTTCGGCAACACGGCTCTCGTAAAGGGTGAAGTCAGTATCCGGCTCTATCGCCGCTGAGAGTGCGGCCTCCATGGCGGGGTCCATCCCTCCGCTCTCGGATTGTGTGACTTGTTTCAGGTTAAAAATCGGAGTAGCTGCAGATGCGATCTCCCGAACACTGTCCGACGGTAGAGTTACATCTTGCTCGTTATGACTGCGCGGCGCGTCCGGCATGGGCTCGAATTCGTCGAAGATCAAGTCTCTGAGGATATCGGCCGTGTAGTTCAGGTTTCCAAATCTGACCTGATGGCCAGGGGCGTAGCTCTCAATCTGCTCCAAATGGCCAAGCGAATTGGCCCGCAGTGCAAAGCCGCCGAATATGAAGATCTGTCCGGGGAGGAAAGCCTCACGCTGGACCGCATCGCTAGCGATGATCCAAGGAGCCATCGAGCCTTATGGTGACGACACAGTGGAACTCTCAATGAAAGCACCAATGTCGGTGTCAAAACCGGCGGATCTCGGGTAGGGGGTCCTGAACTGTGCGTCTAAGGCGGATGGTAACAGGAGGCAGGGGACACGATGTTTTACCCAGGTTCGGGCCCTCTCGAAGGAGGTAATACCCTATGTCCTGCTTGATTGTTCTTGATGATATGAGTATTACAAGAGTTGATCTATCACGAGATCAGAGAGGCTAAACCCTAGAAGCTAGCCTATGGTATGATTGTATGTTGTCCTACGAACTAAAACCCTCCGGTTTATATAGACACCGGAGGAGGCTAGGGTTACACAAGGTCGGTTACAAAGGAGGAGATATCCATATCCGTATTGCCTAGCTTGCCTTCCACGCCAAGTAGAGTCCCATCCGGACACGGGACGAAGTCTTCAATCTTGTATCTTCATAGTCCAATAGTCTGGCCAAAGGATATAGTCCGGCTGTCCGGAGACCCCCTAATCCAGGACTCCCTTAATAGTCATAGAAGCAATAATTAGCGAGACGACAATGATGCTACGATGGAGATCAAGGTGTCAACCGGTGATGATGGTGATCATGACGGTGCTTTGGAGACGGAGATCAAAGGCACAAGATGATGATGGCCATATCATATCACTTATTTTCATGGCATGTGATGTTTATCTTTTATGCATCTTATTTTGCTTAGTACAGCGGTAGCATTATAGGATGTCTCTCACTAAATTTCAAGGTATAAGTGTTCTCTGATACGTCTCCAATGTATCTATAAATTTTGATTGTTCCATGCTATTCTATTATCTTTTTTGGATGTTTAATGGGCTTTAATATGCTCTTTTATATTATTTTTGGGACTAACCTATTAACCGGAGGCCCAGTGCCAGTTTCTGTTTTTTTGCCTATTTTAGAGTATTGCAGAAAAGGAATACCAAACGGAGTCCTAAACGAAATGAAACCTTCACGATGATCTTTCTGGGACCGAAAGCAATCCAGAAGACTTGGAGTCGAAGTCTGGAACTCCACGAGGCAGGAGGGCGCGCCCAGGGGGTAGGCGTGCCCCCACCCTCGTGGGCCCCTCGTAGCTCCACCGATGTACTTCTTTCACATATATATACTCTTATACCCTAGATCGATCGCAGGGAGCCACGAAACCACTTTTCCACCGCCACAACCTTCTGTACCTGTGAGATCTTATCTTGGGGCCTTTTCCGGTGATCTGCCAGAGGGGGAATCGATCACGGAGGGCTTCTACATCAACACCATTACCTCCCCGATGAAGTGTGAGTAGTTACCACAAACCTTCGGGTCCATAGTTATTAGCTAGATGGATTCTTCCCTCTCTCTCTTTGATTCTCACAAAGTTCTCCTTGATGTTCTTGGAGCTCTATTTGATGTAATACTCTTTTGCGATGTGTTTGCCAAGATCTGATGAATTGTGGGTTTATGAACAAGATTATCTATGAATATTATTTTGTTCTTCTCTGAATTCTTATATGCATGATTTGATATCTTTGCAAGTCTCTTTGAATTATCGGTTTAGTTTGGCCTACTAGATTGATCTTTCTTGCAATGGGAGAAGTGCTTAGCTTTGGGTTCAATCTTGCGGTGTCCTTTCCCAGTGACAGTAGGGGCAGCAAGGCACATATTGTATTGTTGCCATCGAGGATAAAAAGATGGGGTTTATATCATATTGTTTGAGTTTATCCCTCTACATCATGTCATCTTGCTTAATGCGTTACTCTGTTCTTATGAACTTAATACTCTAGATGCATGCTGGATAGTGGTCGATGTCTGGAGTAATAGTAGTAGATGCAGAATCGTTTCGGTCTACTTGACACAGACGTGATTCCTATATTCATGATCATTGCCTTAGATATCTTCATAACTATGCTCTTTTCTATCAATTGCTCGGTAGTAATTTGTTCACCCACTGTAATACGTGCTATCTTGAGAGAAGCCACTAGTGAAACGTATGGCCCCCAGGTCTCTTTCTTATTATATTGCATCTCTTTTATTTACATCGCATCTTGTTTACTATTTTGCAATCTTTACTTTCCAATCTATACAACAAAAATACCAAAAATATTTACTTTACTATCTTTATTAGATCTCACTTTTGCGAGTGACCGTGAAGGGATTGACAACCCCTTTATCACGTTGGTTGCAAGGTTCTTGATTGTTTGTGCAGGTAATAGGTGACTTGTTCATTGTCTCCTGCTGGATTGATACCTTGGTTCTCAAAACTGAGGGAAATACTTACGCTACTTTGCTGCATCACCCTTTCCTCTTCAAGGTAAAACCAACACATGCTCAAGAGGTAGCAAGAAGGATTTCTGGCGCCGTTGTCGGGGAGATCTACGCCAAGTCAAGACATACCAAGTACCCATCATAAACTCTTCTCCTTCGCATTACATTATTTGCCATTCGCCTCTCGTTTTCTTCTCACCCACTTCTAAAACGATTTTCGAAAACCTTTGCCTTTTCTTCGCCCCTCTTCCGTTCGTCTCTTTTCACTTGCTTCTTGTGTGTTGGATTGATTATTTGTCATGATGGCTCAAGATAATACTAAATTATGTGACGTTTCCAATACCAATAACAATGATTTTATTAGCACTCTGATTGCTCCTACTAACGATGCTGAATCTTGTGAAATTAATACCGCTTTGTTGAATCTTGTTATGAAAGATCAATTTTCTAGCCTTCCTAGTGAAGATGCCGCTACCCATCTAAACAACTTTGTTGATTTGTGTGATGTGCAAAAGAAGAAATATGTGGATAATGATATTGTTAAATTGAAGCTATTTCCGTTTTCTCTTAGAGATCGTGCTAAAAATTGGTTCTCTTCTTTGCCTAAAAATAGTATTGATTCATGGAATAAGTGTAAATATGCTTTTATCTCTAAGTATTTTCCTCCTGCTAAGATCATCTCTCTTAGGAACGATATTATGAATTTTAAGCAACTTGATCACGAGCATGTTGCACAATCTTGGGATAGGATGAAATTAATGATACGTAATTTCCCTACACATGCTTTGAATTTGGGATGATTATACAAAAAATTTATGCCGGATTGAATTTTGCTTCTAGAAATCTTTTAAAATTCGGCCGCGGGAGGCACTTTTATGGAAATCACTTTAGGAGAAGCTACTAAACTCCTAGATAATATTATGGTTAATTATTCTCAATGGCACACCGAAAGATCCACTAGTAAAAAAGTTCACGCGATTGAAGAGATTAATGTTTTGAGTGGAAAGATGGATGAACTTATGAAATTGTTTGCTAATAAAAGTGTTTCTTCTGATCCTAAGGATATGCCTTTGTCCACTTTGATTGAGAATAATAATGAATCTATGGATGTGAATTTTTTTGGTAGGAACAATATTGGTAACAACGCGTATAGAGGAAACTTTAATTCTAGGCCGTTTCCTAATAATTCCTCTAATAATTATGGTAGTTCTTACAACAACTCTTATGGAAATTTTAATAAGATTCCCTTTGATTTTGAGATTAGTGTTAAATAATTTATGAGTTCGCAAAATAATTTCAATGCTTTGGTTGAAGAAAAATTGCTTAAGATTGATGAGTTGGCTAGGAACGTGGATATAATTTCTCTTGATGTTGATTCTTTGAAACTTAGATTCCACCTAAGCATGACATCAATGAGTCTCTCAAAGCCATGAGAATTTCCATTGATGAGTGCAAAGAAAGAACTGCTAAGATGCATGCTAAAAAAGATTGCTTTGTGAAAGCGTGTTCTTCTAGTTTTCATGATAATAATGATGAAGATCTAAAAGTGATTGATGTGACTCCTATTAAATCTTTGTTTTCCAATATGAATCTTGATAAAGATGGGACTGTAGATGAGTCAACTTTAGTTAAAAGGTGTCCCAATGATTCGGAGTTTTTAGATTTTGATGCAAAAATTAATAAAAGTGGGATTGAAGAGGTCAAAACTTTACATAGCAATGAACCCACTATTTTGGATTTCAAGGAACTTAATTATGATAATTGATCTTTTATAGATTGTATTTCCTTGTTGCAATCCGTGTTAAATTATCCTCATGCTTATAGCCAAAATAAAGCTTTTACTAAACATATCGTTGATGCTTTAATGCAATCCTATGAAGAAAAGCTTGAACTAGAAGTTTCTATCCCTAGAAAACTTTATGATGAGTGGGAACCTACTATTAAAATTAAGATTAAAGATTATGAATGCTATGCTTTGTGTGATTTGGGTGCTAGTGTTTCCACGATTCCAAAAACTTTGTGCGATGTGCTAGGTTTCCGTAAATTTGATGATTATTCTTTAAATTTGCATCTTTTGGATTCCATCATTAAGAAACCTATGGGAAGGATTAATGATGTTCTTATTGTTGCAAATATGAACTATGTGCCCGTAGATTTCTTTGTTCTTGATATAGATTGCAATCCTACGTGTCCTATTATTCTTGGTAGACCTTTCCTTAGAATGATTGGTGCAATTATTGTCATGAAAGAAGGAAATATTAGATTCCAATTTCCGTTAAGGAAAGACATGGAACACTTTACTAGGAAGAAAATTAAATTGCCTTATGAATCTATTATGAGAGCCACTTATGGATTGCATACCAAAGATGGCAATACCTGGATCTATTCTTGTTTTTATGCCTAGCTAGGGGCGTTAAACGATAGCGCTTGTTGGGAGGCAACCCAATTTAATTTTTGTTCTTTGATTTTTGCTCCTATTTAGTAATAAATAATTCATCTAGCTTCTGTGATGATTGTGCTTTTTATGTTTTAGTTAGTGTTTGTACCAAGTAAAGCCTTTAGGATCTTCTTGGGTGATTGTTGTTTGATCTTGCTGACAAAAACAGAAAGTATGCACTCACGAAAAATTATTATCATTTTTTACCAGAGAGCGATAAAATACCAATTCCAACTGAAGTAGATCAATATAATTTTTATACTGGTCTTCCAAATTTTTCAGAATTTTTGGAGTTACAAAAGTATTCGAAACCTCCAGATTGCTACAGACTATTCTGTTTTTGACAATTTCTGTTTTTTGCGTGTTGTTTGCTTATTTTGATGAATCTATGACTAGTATCGGGGGGGGGGGGTATGAACCATAGGGAAGTTGGAATACAGTAGGTTTAACACCAATATAAATAAATAATGAGTTCATTACAGTACCTTAAAGTGGTGGTTTATTTTCTTATACTAACGGAGCTCATGTGATTTTCTATTGAAGTTTTGTGTTGTGAAGTTTTCAAGTTTTTGGGTAAAGATTTGATGGATTTTGGAATAAGGAGTGGCAAGAGCCTAAGCTTGGGGATTCCCAAGGCACCCCAAGGTAAAATTCAAGGACAACCAAAAGCCTAAGCTTGGGGATGCCCCGGAAGGCATCCCCTCTTTCGTCTTCGTCTATCGGTAACTTTACTTGAGGCTATATTTTTATTCACCACATGATATGTGTTTTTCTTGGAGCATATTTTATGATTTGAGTCTTTGATTTTTAGTTTACTGCAATCATCCTTGATGTACACACCTTTTGGGAGAGACACGCACGAATCGTAATTTATTAGAATACTCTATGTGCTTCACTTATATCTTTTGAGCTAGATAATTTTGCTTTAGTGCTTCACTTATATCTTTTTAGAGAACGGTGGTGGTTTTATTTTATAGAAATTATTGATATCTCATGCTTTTCTTATATTATTTTGAGAGTCTTTTAGAACAGCATGGTAATTTGCTTTGGCTATAAAATTAGTCCTAATATGATGGGCATCCAAGATGGGTATACTAAAAACTTTCATATAAAGTGCATTGAATACTATGAGAAGTTTGATTCCTTATGATTGTTTTGAGATATGAAGATGGTGATATTAGACTAGTTGATAGTTGTGAATTTGAGAGATACTTGTGTTAAAGTTTGTGATTCCCATAGCATGCACGTATGGTGAACCGTTATGTGATGAAGTTGGAGCATGATTTATTTTTTGATTGTTTTCCTTATGAGTGGCGATCGGGGACGAGCGATGGTCTTTTCCTACCAATCTATCCCCCTAGGAGCATGGGTGTAGTACTTCGTTTCGATAACTAATAGATTTTTGCAATAAGTATGTGAGTTCTTTATGACTAATGTTGAGTCCATGGATTATACGCACTCTCATCCTTCCACCGTTGCTAGCCTCTCTAGTACCGCGCAACTTTCACCGGTACCATTAACACACCATTTACCTTCCTCAAAACAGCCACCATACCTACCTATTATGGCATTTCCATAGCCATTCCGAGATATATTGCCATGCAACTTTCCATCACTCAGTTTATTATGACACGCTCCATCATTGTGATATTGCTTTGCATGATCATGTAGTTGACATCGTATTTGTGGCAAAGTCACCTTCATAATTCTTTCATACATGTCACTCTTGATTCATTGCATATCCCGGTACACCGTCAGAGGCATTCACATAGAGTCATATTTTGTTCTAAGTATCGAGTTGTAAATAAATAGAAGTGTGATGATCATCATTATTAGAGCATTGTCCCATGTGAGGAAAAAAGGAGGATGCCAAAGAAGCCAAACAAAAAAGAGAGAGAGAGAAATAGAGAAGGGACAATGCTACTATCCTTTTTCCACACTTGTGCTTCAAAGTAGCACCATGATCTTCATGATAGAGAGTCTATTATTTTGTCACTTTCATATACTAGTGGGAATTTTTGTTATAGAACTTGGCTTGTATATTCCAATAATGGGCTTCCTCAAAATGCCCTAGGTCTTCGTGAGCAAGCAAGTTGGATGCACACCCACTTAGTTTCTTTTGTTGAGTTTTCATACATTTATAACTCTAGTGCATCCGTTGCATGGCAATCCCTACTCACTCACATTGATATCTATTGATGGGCATCTCCATAGCCCAGTAATACGCCTAGTTGATGTGATACCATCTTCCTCCTTTTTGTCTTCTCCACCACCACCACTCAATTCCACCTATAGAGCTATGTCCATGGCTCACGCTCATATATTCGTGAAAGTTGAAAAAGTTTGAGAATACTAAGGTATGAAACAATTGCTTGGCTTGTCATCGGGGTTGTGCATGATCTGAATATTTTGTGCGACGAAGATGGAGCATAGCCAAACTATATGATTTTGTAGGGATGAACTTTCTTTGGCCATGTTATTTTGAGAAGACATGATTACTTTGTTAATATGCTTGAAGTATTATTATTTTTATGTCAATATTAAACTTTTGTCTTGAATCTTTCGGATCTGAACATTCATGCCACAATAAAGAAAATTACATTGATAATTATGTTAGGTAGCATTCCACATCAAAAATTCTGTTTTTATCATTTACCTACTCGAGGACGAGCATGAATTAAGCTTGGGGATGCTTGATATGTCTCCAACGTATCTATAATTTTTTATTGTTCCATGCTATTATATTATCTGTTTTGGATGTTTAATGGGCTTTAATATGCTCTTTTATATTAATTTTGGGACTAACCTATTAACCGAAGGCCTAGTGCCAGTTTCTATTTTTTTGCCTATTTTAGAGTTTCACAGAAAAGGAATACCAAACGGAGTCCAAACGGAATGAAACCTTCGCGATGATCTTTCTGGGACTGAAAGCAATCCAGAAGACTTGGAGTTGAAGTCTGGAACTCCACGAGGCGGCCACGAGGCAGGAGGGCGCGCCCAGGGGGTAGGCACGCCCCCTCCCTCGTGGGCCCCTCGTAGCTCCACCGACGTACTTCTTTCACCTATATATACTCTTATACCCTAGATCGATCGCAGGGAGCCACAAAACCACTTTTCCACCGCCGCAACCTTCTGTACACGTGAGATCCCATCTTGGGGCCTTTTCCGGCGATCTGCCGGAGGGGGAATCGATCACGGAGGGCTTCTACATCAACACCATTGCCTCTCCGATGAAGCGTGAGTAGTTACCATAGACCTTCGGGTCCATAGTTATTAGGTAGATGGCTTCTTCTCTCTCTTTGATTCTCAATACAAAGTTCTCCTCGATGTTCTTGGAGATCTATTCGATGTAATACTCTTTTGCGGTGTGTTTGCCGAGATCCGATGAATTGTGGGTTTGTGAACAAGATTATCTATGAATATTATTTGGTTCTTCTCTGAATTCTTATATGCATGATTTGATATCTTTGCAAGTCTCTTCGAATTATCGGTTTAGTTTGGCCTACTGGATTGATCTTTCTTGCAAGGGGACAAGTGCTTAGCTTTGGGTTCAATCTTGCGGTGTCCTTCCCAGTGACAGTAGGGGCAGCAAGGCACATATTGTATTGTTGACATCGATGATAAAAGATGGGGTTTATATCATATTGTTTGAGTTTATCCCTCTACATCATGTCATCTTGCTTAATGCGTTACTCTATTCTTATGAACTTAATACTCTAGATGCATGCTGGATAGTGGTCGATGTGTGGAGTAATACACGACAAAAAAAATACACTTTCGTGATGATACGTTTTTGTCATAGTAGGTCGCGTTTTTTGTCATGCATGTACATCCATGACAAATTTATGACAGAATCAAGATAGTCATACCTGTGCTGTCGTAGAAGTGTTCCATGACATTACCAAAATTATCATCATGGAAGTGTCCACTTCCATGACGATAAATCGCGCGTCACAGAAGTGCTTTCGTCAAGGGTGACCGACACGTGGCATCCAACGTAACGGAACGCCGTTAAGCTATCGGGTCGGGTTTTGGATCCGATAACCCGTTAACAGCCCTGACCAATGGGGATTTTCCACGTGTAAAATCATCATTGGCTGGAGGAAACACGTGTCGGCTCATCGTCGGGACAGATGTCATCCACTCATTGGACAGAAGGCGCCTCTGATATGTTGACACGTGGCACGGCCCAATAGAGGCCCATTCCTGTGAAAAGGCCGGCCCGTTTGACTTGGTCAAAAGGTGGAGGGCCGGCCCATGGAAAGCCTGTTAACGGCATGTTCGCATATAGCCCATTTACAACCTGCTAACCCAAGGCCCATTACGCCCTATCTGAATTAGGCCCAGTAGCGTCATCTGGGCCATGCAATATGATTCCAGCCCATTTTCACTTCTGGCTCATGTATGGCCCATGACATCTTTCGGCCCATATGAGGCCCTATGTAACTCTTGGCCTATTAACAGCCCATGGTGAAACTGGCCCGTAATGAACAGTGTATCACTTTACACCCATTAATGGCCCGTGGTGAAACTGGCCCGTAATGAACAGTGTATCACTTTATACCCATTAACGACCCGTTATTCTGTTGGGCCGTCTCCAGCCCATGTTATCTTTCGGCCTTCTCAGAGCCCATTTACTCTTGGGCTCATTTCCAGCATTCGTTTACTTACGGCCCGTTACTGTCATTTTCTGCTTGTGGGCCAAATTCAGCCCGTGGTTACAGTCGGCCCGTTTGTGGTCCGTTAATACGTTGGGCCATTTTCATAGCGTCATCAAATATGGCCTATTAACGATGGCCCGTTATGGTCGGCCCATGAACGGACGATTCCAACTCTAGCCCGTATACGGCCAGAGTCCGGTCTGTTTGGCCCATGTTTGGCCAATCGATCATACGGCCCGTATAAGGCCCATTGATTATACGGCCCGTAGAAGGCCCATTGATGATACGGCCCGTAGAAGGCCCATTGTTCTATGGCCCGTAGAAGGCCCACTGTTTCTACGGCCCGTAGAAGGCCCACTGTTTCTACGGCCCGTAGGAGGCCCAGTGTCACTACAGTAAATATTAGCCCATGGTTATTGTGGCCTAGTTTTAAAAAATAGGTTATTGCAGCCACTAGCAAACCGCAGAAAAAGAACTGCACTGACTACAAGCAAACAAATAAACAAGACAACAAGGAAATAAATAAGCAAGCAACTTACACTAGGCTATCACGGCTATTACACATATTACATCCACTGGGCATCAAAGTTCGCCACCAGTGCAAATATAGGGAACACAGCAGCATATAAACGCCGCAGTAAAACAAGTCTAGAACTAAAACCACTTCAGAAGAGCTCAAGAAACAATATCCTGGGTACCCATAATGCTGGCAAGATGCTTAGCAAGCTTACTAAGTTTCTCTTGTTTGGCGCTTAAGTCCTCCAGCGCTTGCTGTTGCACCAGAAAGTATGCATCTGAATTCTGCAGGGACTTCCTCAGTCCTTCGGCTTCCTGTCGCATAACATCTGATCGATGTCTTTCAACTTGAAGTTGAGACTCAAGAAGCTGAACTGATTCAGGCAATGAGTTCGAAGAGCTGGTGCCAGCAGTGGTAGCCAGTAACTCGAACACTACATCAAGACAGGACTTTGGGGTTGTCTCAGTGTCTTCAATATAGTTTTATCAGCTTTCTTGGAGATCAACAGGGATGTCTCACTATCTTGAACCTTATCTGCATTACTTCCTTTACCATTGCATAACAGGGTACTCTCCTCCAATATTTTATCCGCGTTCTAAAAGAGAAACAAACAAACACATCTCAGGTTTACAATGTAGTATATGAAAATCATTTTGGTAAACCAGTTCAGTAGTAAGGTGGACATGATAATAGCATGAAACAAACATATATCTATGTAGTATGGTCACTGTATGGTCTATATCATTCTAGTTTATGTTACCAAATCAAGATAGATACAGTTCGAATCATATCTATTTAAGACAAAGCAGCATAGATAGAATATAAGTGTGGGAAACTACACAGCAATAACAACACTTGTAATGTGCATGGCATGAGAACATAATTGTTTATTCAATTGAAACTGAAATCAACATAGAGCAAGTTACACAAGCAAATAGCCAAACACGTTGAAGAAACAGGTTTAAAACATACCTGTTGTGCCATTGGAGTTTCAATTGCATCCTTCAAATTTGAAATTAGTTGGTATCAGTAAATACAGTGATGCAAGAGCAAAGTAGTATGAACCATAGCTACGGAACCTGACCTGAGAACAATTCTTCTTCTGCTTTAAGTGTTGACTTCGGGTTTGGAGTGGTGGTCCTCATGATTTGGGCACTGTAGTTGCCTTACTAACTGCTCGTGTTTGGGTGCTCTATGGTGGAGACGGTGTCGTGTCAACGGGAACTGGGTGTCTATCTGCTGGGGTTGGGATTAGAAGGGGTGTAGCTGGTTCTCTGTCCAACTGGGTAGGGGTACAATCTGCATGAGTGTGGGTTATGTGTGGTGGGGCTGGTTCTTGGGCAAGTACAACTGTGGTTCTATCTGCATCGACAGGTAGCACGATCTTTTCTAAAGACCGTGTTTTTACTCCCACAGATACTGTCATCACTCCCTCCAATTGAAATGGGCTGATAAACAAGAAAAGTAATTGAATGTACATACATTGTAAGATAGACAGGTGCAATGGATAGTAGGGAAGAAAACAGGGCATGAAATAATTCACATTTATGTTGTCTAAGCAAACAGAATGGCATGACATAATTTCACATATATGATGGCTAATTAAACAGGATAGCATGACACAATTTCACATGTATGATGGCTAACTAAACAGGATAGAATGACATACTTCAAAATATGATGACTATGTAAACAAGATGACATGATATAACTATACGATGTGTCTATTAAAGTGGTTGGCATGCCATAAATCACAAACATGCCGTCGATGGAAACATGATGGCATGATATAAGTCACGGATAGAATGACATAATTTAAATATGATGACTATGTAAACAGGATGAGATGATATAACTATATTATGTCTTTAGAAAATGGGTTGGCATGCCATAGTTCAGATACATGCTGTCTATGTAAACATCATGGCATTACATAATATAGGCGGCGGGGAAGAAGATCTGAGGTGGCGAAAGACAGTCTGGAGAGCGGATCCCTGCTGTGGTGAACCCTTCCGTCGTTGGAGCAGCTCAGCTGGGGTGGAACACAGCGCCGCAGGAGCAGGACAAACCACACAAGGTTTTCTTTGACACATATCTGCAACAGAAGTAATTGAGTAAGGGCTTGTTTGAATTTGAGGATTCTAACAATGCAGGGATAGGAAATAGACAGGAATAGGATAGGAATGCACGTGCAAAACAGAGAATTTAAAAACACAGGATTTCTGCCAATCTAGGTGTTTGATTCACAACAATTAGAAGATCACAGGATGCAAAAAAGCATGGTGAGATTAAGTCAAACCACAAGAAAATGTACGGTTATAATGCTATTATGCTACTATCTCTTAGTCTTGTGCTTGATGAATAGGAATATGAAAAGGAGGAGAAGTGGAAATTAGAATTCCTACGGTTTTTCTTTCAAGGATACACTAAAGGAACAAATCCTACAGTTTTCCTTTGCTCCATTCCTTTGCACCAAATTCATGAAAAGTAGTACCATAGGAAACTTTCCAATTCCGATGTTTTTCATTCACTTTTCCTTTCAAGCACTGGCGATTCTAGTAGGCAGGCTTGAGCAAGGAAAATCCTACACTAAAAAAATGTTTTTGTGCTACTTCTATTACTTTGGACCCAGGCTACTGCCATACTAGCTCAACTCCCATGCCCATCGACAAATTCATGGCTCAAACGCGCAGAGATAAATAATGATGGTGTTCAAGAGAGTCCAACACGGATAGCTAAGTTGCCTGGTACCTCACTTCTTGTCATATAGTAGGATAAAATAATTGTATTTACCGTTACTACGAGTGCTCAGTGGACAATATATATAACATGTAGAGTAAAAAAGATATGCAACAAGTGTACAACCTCTTTGGTGAAGCCATGTCGATCTCAGCGTGATTGGGTTGGCCGGTGAGGATGCTCCGGCTGACTTGGCTGTCGAAGGAGGGGAAGAAGATCTTAGGCGTCTGAAGATGGAGCCCGAGGTACTGCTCCGCTGTGATGGAGGGTTTCGTCGTTGGAGCAACTCCGGTGAGTTGTATGACGCTGAGGCTGAAGCAGGACAAGAGAGACAATGAACAACGTTAACCTGAGTGGAATTCTAATAGCATCTCCAATACATGACGTAAAATACATAAACACAAAGTGCTAGATGTAAAATACATCAGCCACTCATCTATGAACTTAACCGTCGAAACTAAATTTAACTGTCGAAACTGAACTTAACTCTCGAAACTGAACTTAACTGTCGAAACTGAATTTTGCTGTCGAAACTGAACGCACTAGCAAGGTGAGGCTACACGTCGGTCAACTGACGTTTTCATCTCTGGTCAGTCGATTTTGCAGCCGTTGGATACGAAATCAAGGGACTGCGGTTCATCTTCAACCTCCACCCTCTGAGCCGGCCAAACAGCAGCCCTCCGCCGCCCGCGGCCGGCGGTGCGCCGCCCTGCCCGCCCTGAAAACACTCCCCACGACCGGTCCGCCACCGCCCCGGCCATCCCTCTAGCCCCCCCCC